>NC_048230.1:88318020-88465472 GCF_002007445.2 Ailuropoda melanoleuca
CGTCCCCGCCGCGGCCCCGCGACAGGAGCTGCCGCCGCCCGCCGGGGCGCCCGCCGGGGCCGCTGCCCTGCCGCCCGAGGATGCCGTCGCCCGACGACGAGGACCGCGAGCGTCGCCGGAGCCGCCGGAGGGACCTTCTGCTGAGCCAGCTCTGCTTCCTGGCCTTGGTGGCGCTGCTGCTCTGGTCGCTGTCGAGCATGCAAGAGCATAATGGTGAGTGCTCGAGGCTCGCCCCGAGTGGGCGCTGCGGCTCCGGCAGCTCGGGGCTCTCTGGCCGGGCGCGGGCGAGCAGGCTGGCCAGTGGGAGGGGGTGCCGGGCACGAGGACTCCCCCTGCCCCTCGGAAGGGTACGGGAAGAGAGGGCCCTGGAGGCGAGGACGGCGCAGCGGAGAGCGGCCGGTATGCGGGGCCGCCCGACTGGCGCCGGGAACCCTTACCTGTGCCTCTTGGCTCCGTCCTTCTTACCCACCGGCCAGAGGGACTGGTGGTAGAGGCGGTGGGGACTGTCATCCTAAAGAATCCCCCCCAGGCCAGCAATAAAGTTGTCCTGCTGTGAATCGGTACCTGCGCAGGTAACCACCTGTACACCTTTGGTTTGTTGAGGGCACGAAGGGGGCTGGTTGACTGGTGAACACGTAATTCTCCAGTGTTCCCCATATAGAACAGGCCGTATGGACCAGGTAGAGAGCTCTATACCCGCTTTTCCAGAACAGGTGCCCGGAACTTCGGGTAGGACAAAAGTGTTGGCCACCTGGCTGGGGTTTAGGAATGTACTGGTTCTCGTTAACTGACCACTCACTGGGAAGACTGATCCTTTTTGTGTACTTGCAGTTCTGGAAGAAATGAGTTAGATTGCCCTGCCCATCGCGCTATCTACTGCTCTCATGGTGCCCTGCAGTGGGTCCGCCCTTTACCCACAACTTTTGTCTTATCTTTGTCCTTGGCTTTTCTTGAGCTGAAATACACCTTGTGGAGAAATGTGCTCAGAACAGTTGTCCACTGAAAACAGTTTGGACCCTGGGGGGGCAGCTGTCTAAATAACGGAGGGAAAGACTTGGAAGAATAACTGTTGTAAAAACGGTTTTATACCCCAGCCGTTCAAGTGGCACAGTTCGTGGGAAAACAGCTGTAAAAATGGTTGTGAGAAAAAGCCGTTACAACGTGCCTTGGTGTTAAGAGAGATGTAGCTCTGATGCAAGGCGTTAGGAAGTACAGAAAAAAAGCCTTTCGATAGTGATGGTAAAAGGGTGGTATCAATTAAAAAAGGGATCTCCCCCAAATTGGCTGGTCTCATGCTTCAGGGGGAAAGCAGATGGTCAGGCTTGGTTCAGGTCTTAATAGACCTCTTGACAGACTTCCTCATATATGGTAATACGAGAGAGTCGGCCCGGTCTTCAGTGGAGCTGTTGGGACTCCACAGCTTTCTTCCTTTCTCCTGAATCCCAGATGATCTGGTGATAGGGGCTGACATCGGGCAGGGGACTGTGCTGGGGAGGGCAGTGCCAGACCTGCCAAAAGCAGCTCCTGACTGATTCTTACGAGGAGGGTTTTCTTTCACTGCCTTTTAATCTACTGGATTTTTACGAGTGCAGAGCCAGTCTGTACTTGATGCCACCTTTGGAAAGGACCATGTGAAGTCAATTAAACGCCAGCCATTTTTCCTGCATGCTGGGGCTCTGTGAGTCCTAGAGTTCCCACCAGTGTCAGGAAAAGACGTTTTCCTGGATGGAGAATGTGACCCACACAGTTAAGTGCATCAGTGGCAGGGGGCTGCCTGGGCCCTGGGAAAGCTGGGATATTCAGGGGGAAAGGGGTGGCAGACACTCTGGAAACTTGAAACTTGGTGACTCGAATGTCATTTTGAAATGGTTTCCCTAGCAGTGATATTTGTTTTCAGGTGCCACCAACTTGGACCTGGTTCCATAGCACAATTCTTTCCCCCTTCCCTTTCTCTCCTCCCATATTCTTTCTGCCTCTCTTTCCCTTCCATAAATGTAGGGCTTCAGAAGACCCCTACCCCAGCAACTGGAGGTAACAGGGAAAAGCCAGCAGTGTGAAGGGGGATGCCATCCAGCCCCCAAATGGCATGCCAGTCGTAATTCTGTCTCCAGTTCCCTTTTCTTCAAGTAGATACTCATAATTTCATTACATGACACCTAGCTGATTTTCAGCAAGGCTCAGGTTTTTTGAGCTAATTTTTCTGAGCTAATTAATTAATGTGTGTGAATCTGCAAGTGCTCATTTAGTTTGGGGGTTGTCAGTCAGCACACTGAAGCATTTGAAGAGTGACTTTTACCCTGGAAACTTGTGTGCTGTTCTCCTTAAGGGTCCTTTCAGTCTGGATAAAAAGTTTGGAATTTAACCTTGTTTTAAAGACACTGTGGCTGGGAGAGGCTGAATGATTCGCTTAAGGTCACACAGCGATTGAGGAGTAGAGGGAAGAACCAACCCGAGGTGGCCTGGCTCTTTGATCCCACCTCTGTTCCCTGGTATTCATGCCACCATCTGGGTGCAGCTTTGTAATATTTATATAACCACATGGGGGGTACCTTGCTAATGATCAAAGGGGGATATTTTTATTTATTCACCTTGAAAGCCACGCAGTGATTAAATGAAACTTCTCAGAAGCCTGTTTTCTAACACATATTGATTTTTCTTTCTTTCTTTTTTTTTTTTTATAAAGAGGACACTCCTTTCACCAAACCAAAATAAGTGTGGCAGTTGTGTTACACAGCGTTGTATAACACTTCTGATCATATGGAATCTGAGCTCCCTTTCTGGACATCTGACTCAACTCCAGTATAGATTCCTTTCTGCTGAGATGGGACACAAGCATTATGAAAGGAAGGGTTAGTGCTGTAATCAAGACAAAGGTTAACCGTCACGGCAACAAAAGCAGTAATAATAACTGGAACTTGGTGGGTTCTTAAGTACCAGCCAGGCACTGTGCTACAATAAGGACTCTCCATGTACATTGCCTTCTTTAAGCTTGCACACACTCTGCGGGCGCGCTGGAGCCTTCAGCGATGGAGGAAGCAAGAGGGCCTAGGTGCTCTGTTTAGTTGTTGCTGATAAAGATCTCCTTTTCTGATCTATTTTCAAAGCCAATTGAAATAAGGTGTCAGATTCGATAATGAGGGTTTTCTTTTCTTTTTCTTTTTTTTTTTTGTTCTTTTTTTTTTTTTTAAAGATTTTATTTATTTATTTGACAGAGAGAGGGACAGCCAGCGAGAGGAGGGAACACAAGCAGAGGGAGTGGGAGAGGAAGAAGCAGGCTCATAGCGGAGGAGCCTGACGTGGGGCTCGATCCTAACGCCGGGATCACGCCCTGAGCCGAAGGCAGACGCTTAACCGCTGTGCCACCCAGGCGCCCCTTCTTTTCTTTTTCTTGTTTTTGCAGTGAGAATGGGTTACTTTTGTGTGTTTTGAGTGGTTTGAAAGTTTGAAATTTTTCTTTGAAGTGAGGAACCTGGTCTTCTTTTTTCCAGAAGTCATGTGAAAAAAACCCAGAGGTTCTAACTTGATAGTAATTATAGACATCCCCTCTAGGAAGTTTCTGGGTGGGTGAATAATGAATAAGGAAAAAAAATATATGTAATATATATATGTATAGCTCAAAGTTTATATATATATTCTGACCCAGTTACTATTGCTAATCACAGATCACCCCAAAATATAGTGGTGTAAAACTACCATTTCATGTTTTTGTTCATGGATACTTTGGGTCAGGAATTTGGACAGGGTGTAGTAGGGATGGCTGTCTGTGCTCCATGTCTGGGGCCTCAGCTGGAAAGAGCGAAAGCCTCGGTGACTTGACAGCTGGGTCTGCAGTCATCTGGAGGCAACATCACTCCCATGTCTAGGGTTGATGCCAGCTGTTGGCTGCACCCTCAGCTGGGCTGTCAACCAGAACACCTATGTGTGACCTTTCCCTATGGCTTCTCCATGTGCCTTAGTTTGAACTTCCTCAGATCACAGCAGCTGGGTTCCAAGGGGATAAAGTGGAAGTACACAACATTTTTCTGTCTTAGCCTCCAAAAGTCACACGGTTTGACTTCCACTGTTTTCTTTTGGCCAAGGCAGTGGCAGCTGTCAACCCAAGTTCAAAAAGGGGGGACACACTTAGGGTATATTGTAAGGTGAGCAGGTGGGCATATGTGTTGGTGTGTAAGACAGGCATGTGTGTTGTGGCTGTCTTTGGAAAGCCAGGGGTCCAAGGGATAATAACGTAGAGATTAGAGACACTCCCACAGTGATAAATGGTGACTAATACATGCATATTGGAAATACCTCCAATCATGATAACAGTGGCAGCACATCTGAAGTCAGGTGTGGGGTCCACAGATGGTATTTGGAAAGAGAGCTGTGTGGGTGTTGGAACTGCAGATTTCAGTTGCAGATCTAGGAGCCCATCTTTAGCTTTGTGGCTTCCCCTTCCTCAGAGGACAGAGACCGCAGCCTCTGGATCCCTCGTGTGGCCGACAGGGAGGCCTTGCTGGATTCTCCAGCTTTATCTTCCCTCCCTGCTTTCCCTTCCATGCTTCGGGCCTTTCTTCTGCTCCTGAAAAGGGTGACACTTCTAGTCCCAGACCTGTCACACAGGCTGGTTCCACAGTCACTATGACAGCTAGTTCATCCTTCACTTCCAGGCTCGAGATCTTCCTGATCAGACTGGGTCCCCCGTTTTGCTCTCGGAACACCCTCAGTTTTCCTTTCACAGCATTTATCGCAGTTGGCAATTGTGTATTTATTTGTGGTTGGAGCAACCTGTCCTGTTCACCAGATTCTAAGCTCCAGGAGGTCAGGGACCCTGTGACCTTTTCTCACCTTTGTCATCTGTGTCAGCCACCCATAGCAGATGCTCAGAAGACACTTGTTAAGTAAAGAAGCTGTGTTGATTCCTGAACTACAGTACCTGTGATAAAAACGAGCTGTCATGCATCAGGAGCTCAGTTACTGGCAGACATTTTAATCTCATGATTTATAATTCTGCCCCCTGTCCATCAGATTCAGTATTGTTACCCATCTTTCATGGGCTAACACAGAGCTGCGGAAGGTGAGAGCTTTGCCCAGTGTCACTTCATTAAGTGGCAGGATTTGAATGCAAGCCCACTTGCGTCCGAGCTGGATGCCACTGCATTCCCTAGCCTCAGCTTGGGAGGACATGAATAGAAAGTGGGAATCACGCTGCCTTTTTCAGTCGACTGGGGAGAGTAAAGGAGTAACAGAAGGTTGCTTTCATAGAAGCAGTATTTTAGAAACACATTGCTTTTCAACCTTTTCTATTTTCTGCCTAAACATATATAGATGTGTCTCTCCTGGCTTTTCTTAGCTGCTCATCAACCCAGATTTTTCTCAAAGATTTCCTTTACTTGCAAGCCTTGAATCCTTGTGGGAAGATTTCTTTTCTTTCTTTCTTTTTTTTAATACCCCAGAGGGTTGGCAAAGCCAAAAGAATTGCAAAACCAGCCATTTGCTGAGAATTCCAAGGCTTGGTGGAAGTTGGCTGAGAGGACAGGATTTTGGCAACTCTCTTTTTCCTCAAGGAGATTCCTTTTCCTTGAGCGAAGTAAGTTTTTCTGGGGGACTGATAGTACACAGACAATTGTGCTGGGGAGACCGAGGTACAGAGAGTTCAGAAGGCATCCTTGAAGTCACATAGCAAGTGGCTGGTACTGCCAGAAAGGCGATGCAAGTTTTTCTGCTCTTTTCCTGCCTTCAGTTTCTGTAGAGCTTGTTTCGCAATGACTTTTGTTTATCTTTGCAATGGTGTGAAACGTGGTATTCTCCTGTAGGGTTTGAGAATTAAGGATTCAGTGGAAGAAGATTTTCTTGGAGTGACGTGGTGGTGGGCACCATCCAGCCAGTTATAATCATGGAGTTCTAAGTTCTTAGGCATGGATGGCATCTTCCAGACTGTCTCCTGGAAGATGCAGTTGTCCTGTCCTCGTCCTCATCCCCGGGGGGCAGTGATGCTCTTCATTGTGGGGAGTCCTGGGGGCTTCACCATCCCTTGTTGTTTTTCCCACCCTCCACCTCCACCTTTGTAAGTGGTCCCTTAGGAAACTATCTTCAGTGTCACCCTTGAATGAATTCCTGCTGGGACCCTGCTGGTATAAGACCCAAGGACCTCCATTCATTCACTCAGTAAGCATGAGGCAGGCTTTTTCCTGGTTGTTGGGGTGACAGCAGTGTCTGAGATGGATACCCAGAATATTGTCCTCATGGTGGCTTAGACTTTAGTGGGAAGAGAGGTGTTGAAAAGCTAATTTTCAAGAATTACAAGAGAGATGAATGAGAAATATAGGGTGGTGTGGTGGTAAGGAGAAGTTGGAACCTGGAAAATAAAAGGAATTGGTTGGTAATGAATGGAGTACAAAAAAGGTAATTTATAAAAAATGGGCAAAAGAGGCAATTCACAAAGCAATTGCAAATTGACACCAGTAAAAATCCTCAGTGTTAATAGTAATCAGGAAAATCTAATTTTTTATTTATTTGAGAGAGAGCGTCGGGGGTAGGGCAGAGGGAGAGAATCTTCAAGAAGACTCCCCACCGAGCGCGGATCCCCACAGGGGGCTCAGTCTCAGGGCCCTGAGATCATGACCTGAACCAAAATCAAGAGTTGGATGCTTAACCAACTGGGCCACCCAGGCATCCCTCAGGGAAATCTAATTTAAAAAATGATGAGATAACATTTTTTAATATCAGATTGGCAAAAATGAAGGCGTATGATAATGTCAAGTGTTGATAGAGGTGCAGGAGAGACAGCTTCTGTCATTTATTGCAGGCGAGAATGTAAATTGGTTCCCCAAATATCGTGGAGAATTGCAAGGTGATAAGGTTTTAAGCACAGACCCCAAACGGAGCCTTGGCTAATTTTTAATGAAATGTGTAGAAAGGGGAGTGGTGGGATTAGAATGGCAGTGCCTAGACATTTGAGCCTTGGGTGGAAACCCAAGTTTCCTGGACCCATCTGTGACCGTGAAGCCTGTTGTTCATGACCCTTCGCACTCTAAAGACATTAGGTGGGAATTCGAGTGAACAGGGCATGACCTTTGTCATATCTGGAGGTGTTCAAACCAATACAAGTTGCTTATTCGAATCATGAAATCTAGCCGTTGTTCCTTGCTTGTCAATCACTCTTTATTTCTATGAGAGCGAGAATAATTATTGTCAGTTCATCTGTGACCTAGGTGGTGGAATTTCACATTTGCAGCTTGGTGTTTCTCTTTTCATTTCCCCCCTGCACTTTTGCAGTGCTTGACCAATGCAAACGTCATTTTCACTTCTGTGACATGACATACCGTGGAATTCTGAACCTGTGGAGGACAGGAAGTAACAAGCAGGTTTCTTGAATAGGACTTTGATGTAAGAACAAAGGGGGTGGGAGTGGGGTGTGGGCCACCAGGAGAAAGAGGATCCCCCAGTTGACATCAAGAAGTCAGTGTGGAGTCCCTTAAAAAGTTAAAAATTGAACTACCCTATGACCCAGCCATTGCACTACTGGGTGTTTACCCCAAAGATACAGACGTAGTAAAGAGAAGGGCCATATGCACCCCAATGTTCATAGCTGCATTGTCCACAATAGCCAAATCATGGAAGGAGCCGAGATGCCCTTCAACAGATGACTGGATTAAGAAGCTGTGGTCCATATATACAATGGAATATTACTCAGCTATCAGAAAGAACGAATTCTCAACATTTGCTGCAACATGGACGGCACTGGAGGAGATAATGCTAAGTGAAATAAGTCAAGCAGAGAAAGACAATTATCATATGATTTCTCTCATCTATGGAACATAAGAACTAGGATGATCGGTAGGGGAAGAAAGGGATAAAGAAAAGGGGGGTAATCAGAAGGGGGAATGAAACATGAGAGACTATGGACTATGAGAAACAAACTGAAGACTTCAGAGGGGAGGGGGTGGGGGAATGGGATAGACTGGTGATGGGTAGTAAGGAGGGCACGTATTGCATGGTGCACTGGGTGTTATACGCAACTAATGAAGCATCAAACTTTACATCGGAATCTGGGGATGTACTGTATGGTGATTAACATAATATAATAAAATTAAATTAAAAAAAAAGAAGTCAATAACACCATTTTTAAGAAGGAACGTGAGATAATCACTTTTGGACGTTTTGATTTTGATTACTGGTAGGACATCTAGGTGGAGTACAGCTGATCATTAAAAGTCGAGGTTATAAGCAGTTGCTACAGATAAGGGCCTGAGAATAGTATGCACGAGGGTGAAAATTGTATCTTTGTAGCTCCATGGGCCTCAGTCTTCTCTGCACATTGTAATCACTGGGGAACTTTAAACTTTGCTTATGTCTGGGTCCTACCCCCCAAATATTCTGATGTCATGTTTCGGGGGGTAGCCTGGGCATTGGGACTTTTCACAAGTGAGGCAGATAGCTCCGATGTGAAGCCAAGACCGGGTGACGCTGGGTTCGATGGGTGGTCAGTATTTACCTTATCACAGCCACGTAGTAGCTGAGCTGTGATGTACGCACGGCTCTTTTTCTGTCCTCAACATGAATGCTTTGTTTTTTAAGCCTTCACCACTATGGAAGCCCGGACTTCCCTCCGGTTGCCTTCATCTTCTCTGCCTCTGTATACTGCCGTTAGATATTCTATCTGGTTCTCTTTTTGAAGAAATCTTTCTCGGATTCTTCCGGCTTGTTCCAGTCTGGACAGGTTGCTTGTTAAATCTGCTGCCCAGCTGTCATCTTGAGATCTCCCTTCAGCTTCGTCCTGCCTGTGGTTTCTTTCCCCCAGCTCTCCCTATGTGGAAAGGATCCCATGTATGTTTCCTGTCTTTTCTTGGTTTATCCCTTCATTTGTGGTGCACATTTCTGGGGATCACACACTCCAGGTGCCTTCTAAGACACGGGGTGTGGAAATAACAAAACAAAGGTTTGAGACATTGTAGGTTTGAAGATACATTAATTCTAGCCTTGCACTTTGAAGATTGGGAGTGGGTTGGGAATTCAGGTTGGAACACAATTTCCACACAGTTTTGAAGGCGTTGCTCCTATAACTTGCAGGGTTGTCCCTGAGAAGTCTGATGCTGTTGCACTTTAATTTTTTGATATGAAACCTGTTTTTTTTTTTTCCCCCTCTGAAAGCATGTGTGCTCTTTGCTCTGCTCCTAAAGTTCAGGGGTAGCACAATTCAATGATTGGCCTGATTCTGTTTTCATGCATTTTCCTGGGTACTCACCTGGTTCTTTTAATCTGGAAGTTGATGTCCTTTGGATCTGGGAACTTATGTGATTTCCTCGGTGCTAAGCTCTCTCTTCTCTCTGAATTGTCTGTTTTTTGGGTGTTTGACTCTCGAGATTCATCCTGATTTTCTTATCCCTTCTGTCCTATGTTTTTCTCATCCTTTTGCTCTGATCTCCACAGATTGCCTAACCATATCTTCTGATTCTACTGAGCTTTTAATTTCTGCTGTCATATTTTTAGTTTCCCAGAGCTCTTCCCCCCCCCCCCGTGAAGGTTATTTTTAGTAGCATCCTGTTCTGCTTCATCAATACAGTATCATTACTTACATCCCAACTCGGTTTCTCCAAGTTGCTGTCGTCTGTTTGTCTGTTTTTTTTTTCATGTTATGTGCTTTCTTCGAAAGTCAAGCGATCCTTGGTGTCTACTCATATTTATGTGAGGCCATTGAAATGATGGTTGGAAACTGTGCAAGGAGAAGGGTCTGTTGACTGTTTCTCTGTAAGGTGATCCGACTGGGCCCCGTCACTGGGCAGTGCTCCCACGTCTCTGGTTCTGGATCTTTTTCAGTGGGTGGTCAGATTTCCCAGAGAGGGGTCACCCCTTGTCCTGTCTGGAGGGAGATTTTGTGGGAATCCAGTGGGAGAGGAAGTGGGGCTTAGGGGGTGTCATTCAGCGGAAATGTTCTCCTAGGCTCAGTGAGTTGTCTCAAGGGTGGTTATGAGTATGACAGGGCCGTGCAATTTATTTTGATACATTGCAGGACCATCCTGAGTTATTTCAGGCTCCCTTCCTCCTGCCCTCCTCCCCTCCTTTCCTGCCTTCCTCCTTTCTCTCTCTTAATCCTGTACACGCGAAACTGGTTAAGAAGTGTTGCCTCCTGGGAGGCCTTATGCTCAGGCATGAGGGGGAGGCGTAGTTTTCACCATCTTCTCAACTTTAACTGACTTTTTTATGGAGATAGTTTAGATTCACAGGCCGTTATAAGAAATAATGTAGAGAGACTCCCTGTACGTTTTCCCCGGTTTCCTTCAATGGTAACATTTTGCAAAAGCCTAGTAAAATATCATAACTAGAGTAGTGCCACTGATAGAAGCCACCAACCTTATTCATATTTCCCAAGTTTCAGTTGTATTCAGGTGTGCACGTGTGTGTAAGTGTATTTGTGTAGTGTTTGTATGTGCGTGTGTACATGTAGTGTGTATGTGTGCAGTATGTGTGTACGTGTGTGCATGCATGTGTGTGCAGTGGGTGTATGTGTATAGCATGTGTGGCATGTGTATCTCTGTGTGTGTTCTGCACAGGTTTATCACCTGTGTCAGTTGCTGTAACCACCACAGTCAGAATGTTGGACAGATCCACCAGCATGAGGGTAACTTGTGTTGCCCTTTTCATAACCACACAGCCTATGTAGCTTTTTATACAGAAGGAACAGCCAAGGTAAGTAACTCCTGTCATCTCCAAAAACAAAGTTAAAACATTATAACTTCTCCAACAAAAGGCTGCTTGTAAGTTGGGGGTAGGGAGAGGAGCATGAGATCCATCGACATTCCTGAGCCTGGGCCATGGAGACCTTGCTCAGTGATTGCACTCCCTCCTTCCAGGGACGGCAGCGTGCGCTAAGTGCCAGTAAAGGCTGCATGGGGCTGGTGACCAGTTTCTCTGGTGGATCATGTTTTCTGTCATTTGCACAGCGTTTCTGAATGAATGCTCCATGAAAAGTTGATTCAAGCTGCTTGTTCATTCAGGCAGGTTAGCTAAGCTTTCCGCAATACTATTTTCACCATTATTTGTTTCCTAGGGTATTAGAGATGGAAATCTCTTAACATCTGACTTTATGTTTGAAAAACCTGATGTGAAAGAGAATTACACTCAGGGCCCAGACCCGAGTTTTCTGACTCTTAGTAAATAATCAAACCCCCAGAAAATTAAGGTTAGAAATATATTTAATGCAGATGGACTCAGTGGAATTATTTCAAATGCTGAAATGTTTCTGAAGTGCTGGAATCTTGCTGGGAATTATTTGGCATGCAGTGTAGTCACTTAATGGGGAAAATTAGGGAATTTCAAGGGGAGCTGCTTCTAGTAACAAATAAAAGATTTGTTTTTTCAGAAATACTGGCTCTTAGGACACTCGTGGCTTGCTTCAGGAGAAAGTTAACCTCGTTGGTTTACCTTTCACCTGGCTAGTCACCTCATACAGCCATGAGAATGATTGGTTGTTTTGAAGATGTGTGCCCATGAATTTTTCTTGTTGGGGTCTTTGAGTTAAGAAGATTTCACAATTTTTCATACCTGGTGTTGCAGTTCTAGTCTGTGATCTAAACACCACTTCCAAGCAAAGCTTCCTAGGACCTTAACACCCTAGGTTTGGAAAGCCTGATGATAATCCCCTTCTGAGTGGGATTTCACAGTGTGGTCACTTGAAATCACCAGTGTTTTTTGGGGTAAGTGCAGAAAGGAAACTCATTGCACCTATTTTCAATAAATCTGGACCAGAAGACAGGTCAGTTGCAGTATTTTCCAACATTGTGGTATATTCCTCTTTTAGATATTACAAAATTGATAGAATGCTATATGAAATGTCTTGGATAATGCTTTTGAAACTAGAAATATTAATATACAAGAATATTGATGCAGGATGCAGAACAAAATTATCACCCCCCAGAAACTTTCCCAAACTAACCCTTTGTAATCATACTCTTCCTCATCCCTAATCCCTGATCTGTTCATGGTTTTGTCTTTTTGAGAATGTCATACACATCTAATCCTATAGGATGGAATCTTTTGACACTGGCTTCTTTCACTCAGATTTGTCAACATTGTTGCGTGTGTGGGTAGTCATTCCTTTTTATGGCTGAGTAGTATTTCATTAAATGAGATGTACAATAGCTTGTTGACCCATTTGCCTGCTGAAGAACATTTGGGTTGTTTTTAGTTTTGATAATTATGAATAGAGCTGCCTTTAAACATTCAAATGCAGGTTTTTTTAAAAAAAATTTCTCTTTCTCACCTTATTATAGTGCTGACACTCCAGTACATGTTGAGTTTGAGTGGACATGCTTGCCTTATCCCTGATCTTAGGGAAAAAGCCTTCAGTCCTTCATCCTTAAGTATGACGTTTGCTGTAGGACTTTCATAGATGTCCTTTATCAAGTTCTCTTCTGCTTATAGTTTGTTGAGAATTTTTATCAGGGATGGATATTGAAGTTCGTCAGGTGCTTTTCCTGCATCAATTGATTTTTCTTCTTTAGACAGTTAATATGAGAGTTTGCTTGGATTGATTTTCAAATGCAGAATTTGAATCTGTGATCACCCAGGGTATTTTAGTGTACTATCTTTTTGTCTGTTTTTGCTGGCCCCAGGAAATGAATGAGAAAGTATTCCCTTATCTTCCGTTTCTAGAAGAGATTGTGTGGAATTGGTAGATTCTGCTTTTTAACGTATCATAAACATTTCCCCATGGCATCAGACTTCAAAAGTAATTTTTAATGTCTGCATAATAATAGTATTAACAATCACAATATTTTTCTTAGTATTTATAGCAAGTGATATTTATCGAACACTTTGCATGCTCGAGGCACTGTTTAAGTGCTTTTACCTGTATTGACTCCTTTAATCACCATATCCAATGGAGTAGGTACTATTATGGTCTCCGTTTTACATGCAAAGAGAAACAAGATGAAGCTTATTTGCTTAAATTTTCTATGTGGCTGGGTAGTATTTGAATTCAGGCTGTCTGATTCCAGACCCCATGGTCTTAACTATTACATTGAATCCTCCAGTTGTACTATAATTTATTTATTCAGGCCTCCATTTGGGATATTTAGGTATTTTCTGTGCCCTCACTGTGATGAATGTTCTTGTACTGAAGTCTTTGATAATCGATGACAATTCCTTTAGGCTGGATTCTTAGAAGTGCTATGTCCGTGTCAAAGTGCATACCTATTGTAAAGGCTAATAACATCCTGCTATGTAATTTTCCAGGAATTTGAACAAATTAGAAGTTCCAACAGCAATGTTTGACTGCTCAATTCAGTGTTCTCTGCCAGGATTGAATATTATGATTATTTTACATATTTTAAATTCAATTTGATTGCAGAGAGATGGTATCTCATTGTTTCACTTTGCATTTCTTTGTACTAGTGAAGCTGAATGTTTAAAAAATGTTTATTGGCCATTTATATTTCTTGTGAGAAAAACTTATTCATGTCTGTTCTCCATTTTTTTCTAAGGGGATAACTGTTTTTCTTAGTGATTTGTAAAGCTCTTTATTCTCTATAGTTGTCTTTTCTCCTATATCAGAAGTTTTACCCCCTCTTTTTTTCTGGTGTACAGATTTTCACTTCTATCTATCAAAACTGTATCTCTTTTCTCTTGTATTTTTTCATTGTTTTATTCTTAGACCCAGGATCTCAAGTGTGTTTTTATTCCACATAATCCTTTATGTCTTTTTCCTATTTGTATGGTTTAATTAAAAAAAAAAAACCTCTTTATTTCATTTGGAACTTAGCTAAGATGAAGATTTGATTTGAACAGATGAACAGATTTAACAGTTAAATTGTTTATTGAATAATCTTTCCTTTACCCACACATTTGTGGTATGACCTTTATTCTGTGCTTGTTTTCTTATGTATCAGAGGCAGTTGTTGTGATGTCTGTTTTGTTCTAGTTCCTCATTTATTAATGGTTGTAGCTCATTAGCATATTAATGAACAGATAGGGCAAGACTCCTCTCCCCTTGTTCTGGGGAAAAAAATTATTTGCTATTATCACTTGTTTACCCTTCCAGGTGAACTTTAGAATCTCTGTTGAATTTTGCTCAAATGCCTCTGGGTTTTGACAAATCTATAAATAATTTGTGGAGAAATGGCATTTTACAGCATTGATTCTTTTCATTCCTAGTGTGCTTCTTCATTTGATGAAGGCTGTAAAACAAATCTGTCAAAATTCATAATTATTTCCCTATCTCTTTCTTACATTTATTTGTGAAAACTATTGTTATTTATTGCGGCTGCTGTTTCATTCTTTACATATTCTCTTAAAATATTTAGTCTTTACAACTTATTCTTAATTCTCTTCTTTATCTTTTATTCTTAAGTTTTAAACTAAGTAAGTAATAAACACAAATTTGTTATACCAACCAATTCCTTATATTTTCCAATAGTTTTCTATTAAAGGGAATTATTGTTTTTTTAATTTATTTTTTATGATAAAAATGCTCAACAAAGTAGGTTTATTTATTTATTTTTGTTAAGTTTTTATTTTAATTCTAGTTAGTTAACATACAGTGTGATATTAGTTCCAGATGTGCAGTATAGTGATTCCACACTTCCATACAACACCTGGTGCTCACCACAACAGGTGCACTTGGAGGGAATTTTTATTTTTTATTAATTAATTAATTTTTTAGAGAGAGCCACATACAAGTGCGGGGGAGCAGGGGGAGAGGGAGAGACTCTTAAGCAGGCTGCATGCCCAGCATGGAGCCTGACAGGGGCCTTGATCCCATGACCTTGAGATCATGACCTGAGTTGAAATCAAGAGTTGGATGCTTAAAGGACTGAGCCACCCAGGCACCCCAGAGGGAGTTTTTAGATTCATGCTGTAGTTGGGTAGTTTTTTACTGTTGGTTCTTGGTTATGTTAGTTGCTTCTCATTATGCTATGGAAGTTTCTTTTTATTTCTCATTTTCTGAAAGTCGTCTTTTTCTTCTTCTTCTTTTTTTTTTAATCAGCCATGGATGTTGTATGTGGTCAAATGCCTTATTAACATCTGTTGAAGTGTTTAGTATAATGTAATGTAAATAAATATCCATGTGAAGCTGCTCCTGAGGTAAACCCCAGACTGCCATGATATTTTCTTTTTCTTTAATAGGATATTGGGTTTGATTTGTTCATACTCCTTATAGGATTTTTGCTGTTATATTCTTGACAGATATACAGCTTTTCTGCCAGGTTTTGGTGTTAGCGTTGCACTAATTTCACAAAACTAATTGATGATTTCCAAGTTCTCCTATGTTCCAGAATATTTTACGAAGCATGGGGATGGTCTGTAACTTTAAAATTTGCAAAAACATTTATATAGTACTGTCTGGCCTTTACCTGGCCTGTAGCAATCTTCTTAAAAGTAATTTTGGAGAAACTTATCAATTTCTGCCACTGCTTACTTTTCCATGGAGCTAATTTGTTTTCTCAGAAATGTCCATTTCATTAAGACTTTTAAAAATGAACCAAATTATGCATTGCATTTTAAAATTTCAGCCTGTTCTGTAATTGTGATTATGTAACACTTTCTCATTACTAACTTATGTGTTTCTTTTTTCCTTGATCAAATTTGACTGTATTTGGTTTATTTTATTATTTTTGGAAGATCCATCTTGTGTATCTTTATCAATTTTGCTTTTCACCTTGTTTTCTGAAACAATTACAGTTTTAATAGTTCTTAAAAATCTTCTCTTAATTCCTTTGTTTTGTAATATCTTGAATTAAGTGCTTTATTTATATATTTTTATTCCTTCTTGGTAATGGTGCATTTGCCCTTGAGGGCAGCTTTAGACTCACCTTATAAGTTTCAAAGTGTCAGGTAGTCATTATTATACTTTTCAAATAGTCTTATCGTTGTAGTTTTATTTTTTCCTGCAATTAATTATTTAAGAGAGTGATTTTTAATTTCCAAGTTTATATGTATATTTTAAAAATACCAATTTCTAATTGTCTTTCAGTTTGGAGAATATGACCTTTGATTGTGGTTTTTCATTTGCTTCGGTTGTGTGTGTGTGTGTGTGGAACACGAGCTGCTTGTGATTGGATAGCCATTTGTCTGTCTTTCATATCTGTCATCTTCTCGTTTCATCATTTCCCTCTTTTTGTCATTTCCTCTTCATTATGCAAGAGTTTCTACATTTTTTTTACCCCCTCAGTGGTTTTATTTTCAGCCTTATGGGTCTGCTTTACTGCCTTTTATTCCATTTAGGTTTTGTTCATGCATTTCCATCTTTTTAATTTCATATCTTGTCCATCCCCATATTAGCTTGCTGCCTTTGTAATCTTAGCCTTTCTGCTCATTTTAAATTTTCTTTGCATGCCATTGAGATTACAAAATAGAGTCCTTCTAAAATTTACTCCTTCTTTTAATAAATTATTTTTAGAAGTATAGTATTCTTTTTTATGTAACAGTGAATTTTCAGGGTTGTTTGTTTGTTTTTGTTATCCACCTTTGAAAGAGAAGATCCAGGCTCTGTGTGTGCCTGTGAAGGGACTTTCCTGTCTCTCCAGAGCACTCACCCTGCCATATTGTGTCGGGTTACTATTAGCATATCTTCAGATGAAAGTCTGGGTGCTGTTTGTTCATGCTTTTGACCGAATTCCCTGTGTTTATGTTGACTTTTCTAGGGTGACTCAGTTTGCTTGAGAGGAGATCTCCTGGTCGTTTGAATATTTAGATGGAGCTTTATTCATATAATTTCAATCGGTTGCTAGTTCTTCCATCTAGAGACAGCGCATTAAAATCTACCACCCTAATTTGTATCTTCCTGTGGTTCTGTCTCTCCTCTTTTTTGTTATTCTGCAGATGGCAATATTCCCCCATCCATTGATTCTTTTCCCTGGGTTGAGTTACATTTCCAGGAATTGGAGTCTCTGCATGGATGGATATAGAAAGACATATTCATGAGTTGAGGGTCTCCTTGAAAGCATTTCCTTTTAGCAGCCTGGTTCTGAGATAGGTGTTCATACCTAAGGACTGGTGTGCCACAGCCCAGTTGTCACTTCCCACAGCCCACCTGTCTTGTCCCATCCTTTTGTTTCAGGGGCTCATCCACACTCCATAAATGTAGGAAAGGGTGAATCACATATTGTTGACTGACGACCATAGTATCCTAGGATGCCTGTTCACATTTCAGCTTTAAAGTTTTAGTTTGTTACAAAGAAGAAGAAATTTAATTCATGGATAGGGGAATTCAGGAACAGCTAAATCTATCTAATATGAACTGACTGGTCAGTGTTTTTTGGTCACACCTGGTCACACCTCTTTCACATATTTTATCTCAATTATCTCCACAAAATGATGGATTAGATATTATTATTCTCTTTGGGCTAAAGTGATTTGCTCAAAGTCGCATAGGTAGACAATGGTAGTTTCCACTGTGCTGAACATCTCTGAGGAACATTTCCTGCCAGGGAGTTCAAGAGACGTTACCCCAGAGTGGTAGGTAGAATAATGTCCCCCTCCCTGTCAGAGATGCCCGTGTCCTAATCCTGGGAACCTGTGAATCTATCATGCATGGCAAGGGTGAATTGAGTTTGTTAATCAGTGGTTTTGAGATGGGAGAGTATCCTGGATTATCCAGGTGGGCTCATTGTGATCACAGGGGTCCTTGTAAGTGAAAGAAGGAGGCAGGAGGGGTCGAGTCAGGGAAAGTGAGGACAGAACAGAGGTGGGGGTGGTCTGCTTATTGGCTTTGAAGATGGAAGGGGCCATGAGCCAAGGAATGTGAACAGTTGCTAGGATCTGGGAAAGGCAAGGAATGGGATTCTCCTGTGGAGGTTCCAGAAGGAACATAGCCCTGTAGACACTTCGAATTTAGCCCACTGAGACCCTTGTTGGATTTCTCACTTCTAGAATTACAAGATTTTGGTTTGTTTTAAAGCCACTAAGATTGTGGGACTCTCTTGCCCCACAGCATTGGGAAACTAATACACTTTGTACATCAGACTTTGTGGTCTGATTCTCTGTTTTTTGTTTTTTCTTAAAGTTTTATTTATTTATTTGGGTAGGGGGAGGGCAGAGGGAGAAGGAGAGAGAGTCCATGGAGCCTGAGGCAGGGCTCGATCCCATGACCCCGAGATCATGATCTGAGCCCAAACCAAGAGTTGGACGCTTAACCGACTACATCACCCAAGTGCCCTGTGGTCTGACTCTGAGAAGCAGGAACAGGAAGTCCTGGAGTGATCCACTGTGTGTGCACATCACACAAGCATTTACCTGGGCAGTTACTGTGTCCTCATTTGATATACTGTATATTTATTTCTTCACTGTGCTGATGCTACCCTCCCAAGGAGAATGTCAGCTCCTGGGAGTAGGAACATCCTCTGTTGTGTTCACCATCTTATGCCCGGTGCCTGCTTTGGAGGAAAAGCTCAATAAATATTTGTTAGATTATTCCTTTTTGCCCAGATGATACTGTACCAATGAAATGGAGTCTCAGTTGCTTCCTTGATGGAGTACTGCCGACTGTATAAGTAGTAACAAAAATAAAAAGAAGAAATGAAGTAAAATGATTACTTTTCTGTGTTTTTTCTAGTGTCTAGTTATATACATTAATTTTTTAAAAAATATTCCTCTCACAGATACTCCTCTCACACTCTATAGGCTCCTGTCATAAAATAAGATAGGTGGTCATCATAAAATAAATACAATGTTGTATATTATATTTTTGACTTATAAATTGATGTTCCATGTTGTGTTTTTGTGACTTAACATATTTTAATAATGATAACAGTTTTGATAATTATCATTTCATGGGCTGGTTGGCATTCCATTGAGTATGTGGGATATTCCATTGAGTATATAGAATATATGTATTTAATTGTTTATGGTTGGTTATTAAAATATAGGTTATTTAAAATATTTAATCATTACGAATTAAGCCCCCTTGCCCATGAGTCTGTTACAAATCACTGTACTCTCTAGTTATTATTGTGTTTGTAGTAATCTAGTAGGTCTTCTAGAGCTGCTGACAATGTCTGTGGAGTTATGGGCTTCCACATGTTCCTGTATAGAGGTCTGTCCATTAGGTTCCCTGTCTCAGAGTGTTTTTTTAAAGATATATTTATTTATTTTAGAGAGGGAGCAAGTGAGCATGAGTGGAAGGGGCAGAGAGAGAGAGAATCTGAAGCAGACTCCACACTGAGTGAGGAGCCCAATGGAGGGCTTGATCCCACGACCCCAAGATCATAACTTGAGCAGAAACCAAGAGTTGGACACTTAACTGATTACGCCACCCAGGCGCCTGTCTTAGAGTATTTTGAATAGCTTCTTCGTTTCTGTTTACTCCTAAGGCATTCTCTGCCTGGTGTCGAATGTCCTCGCCTTGTCTCTTCAACCTCACATTGCAGTTCTGTGTAAAATTCTTCCTCGTCAGAAAGCCCTAGAACTTCTATGACACCTGGAGGCAAAGAGAATGTTAATGGGTCAGTGATGGCAAAGAGGTACCAGTTTGGAAAACACATCAAGAGGCTTATGAGAATCCTCCGAAGGCATCTCATTAAAATATATCACATGATGACCTTCCCTTTTGTAAGTAGACGCTTTATTTTTTTCTTCTTTTGTCTTCTTGACAGTTGCTTTGGTTTTCCTATATGCTGATTGATCCTCTGATAACAAAATAAAAAGGAAAAAATGTTCACAATTGACTCAGTTTCACAAGAGCAATGAAGAATCCAGGGGTGGGGGAGGAGATCTCTCCAGACGCCCTTTGGCTGTACAAGCCAGCAGCGTTAACTAAATTACGAACAGCAGCCCTGACCCTGGGAGGAGAAGGATGTCCACTCTGAGGCCGATCTGGACAGTTGTTTTGCCTAAGATGGCAAGATCATCATCTTTCAATCTTGAGCCAAGGACGCCATACGTGGGCACTGGGAAAGAATGGTCCTGGAGGCTTCTGGGGTGCCATTGTGTCTCTTGATGGCCCTTCCATTTCAGTGTTTACTTTTTCATTGTTTTCTGAGTTCACTGGGAAGGAGAGTAGGAAGGAGAGAAGGAAGAAGGGAAGATAAGAGGAATGAATGCTTGCCTGGGAGCAGTGTCTTTTGATGAACATTGTGGCAGAATGAGGGTTTATTTTAGGAGACACCAGGAATGAAATCTTTTATGTTGATATTGTACAGGACTGATCTGTATTGTTCCGCCATGAGGATGATAAAACTGCCTGATCTCCTGTATCTTTATAGTTTCTGCCATGAAAACATTCGTGGGTAGGAAACTTGGCCTATCCTGTCTGGAACAGGAGTACTGGACAGTAAGTCTAGAGACAAGGCTTCAAGTCTCACTCCTGGAAGCAAGCTGCATGTGCACGTGTATTCTCCCTTTCCCATCTGTAAAATGTGCGCCTTTGCGCTATGCTATCTTTCCATTAGAAAACACTAAAACTCCCCAGTTTTATCAGCAATTTTAAATCGCTAGCCTCCTGGAAGTTGGAGATCTGCTTCCTTCTAAGGCTAATTTACAGCCAGAGCAATATAGTTTTGCTTGTGAGCATGCTCTGAATCATTATTCATTTTTATTTCATGGAATTACTCTTACAAATGTGATTTTCTTTTGGTTTCACAGAGCCATTGAGATTGCCCAGCTCGATGGATTTCTTCGGCAGGTCATAACTTCTTGCTTGTAGTAGAAGCCACTCGTGTTCAAAGCAAAATCCTCGGATCTGTATCGTCAGTATCACCCGGCACCCCCTGTGAGCTGGCTAGGCACGCAGAGTCAGGCCCCACCCCAGCCTCCTGAATCAGAGTCTTTGGGGATGGGAGCCAGGAAACTTTGTTCTAACAAGGTCTCTTAATTGCATGTGAAAGAAGGTTGAGAATCATCTACAAGCCAGGGCGGCAGACAGGTGCTCTGATTTTGCCCTACGCATGCGAACATATCCTGAGCATATGGTCTGCTCCTGGAGTGACTCTGCTTCCAACAGACCTAATAGTCTTTATCTGAAATGCCAAGAGAGAGACCTTTCTGTGTTCGGGAAGCTTGGGCTGCTCTGTTGAGGGCCTGTGGTTGTTGAGAGGGAAATGCAGAACTTTTTGGCGGTAGAAAGGAGGATGCCCTTTCCTTAAAGACTGGCATCATTGCCCTTGGTACCCCAGGCTTACCTCCACATGTGGAGTGCCCTAAAAAGAGCTGTAGGAGTTTTAGGAAGGGGACAGCAGCTCTGGCTGGCAGGGTTGGGATGCAACACACATCAGAGGTGGCTCATGCATTCACCTTTTCAAATTAGTTGTTATTACCAAAGTAATTCATGGATTACTTCCTGTTTATGAAAATTGAAGACATGACATAGCACTCACGTCCTCTTTGAGTACCCTGCCTGTGTCCCCAATACTTACAGCCCTGTCCAGGAGCCACTTGTCTGGCTTATCCTGCTTAATCTCATTCAACAATGTATGCTAGAAATTGATCCACCTCCTTCTTTTCAATGCCAGAATGGTATTGCAGGATATCCTGTGCACTGTCAGGTGCATTTCTTACCCCTCCCCTGCTCTTTTTTTTTTTATCACAGGGAGATACTTTCCCCAGCTCTGTGGCCCTTTGTATTCTAGGCACTTAGACCAACGGGAGTACAGGATGGGGAGAGAAAGAAGAGCATCTCCTTCCCCTTCTTTTTCTTCCCCTCCCACCCTGCTTCAGGCAGCCTGTCTCCATGACTGCATTCAGGCTTTCATGGCCTGGCTCCTGAAGCCCTGGCTCCCTAGTAACACCCTATCTCCCTGTTGCCCTTCCCACCCTAGGGATGGTAACAACTTCCTGCCATTGGTAATCTCTGGTTGCCCCACCAGCCTGTTCAAGCCTCTAAGTACCTCTATAGCCCACGTTACCCTGTACGACTTTCTCTTGTGTTTGTTTTCCTCACTGTCTCATTCACATGGGTGTATCAGAGATGATTTTGCTTTTTAGCTTTCCCCATTCTGTTGGACATTGGAGGTGTTTTCATTGTTTTCCCCATCACAGAAAGTGCTGGAGTTGAACGTTCTCACACACAGCTTCTGTGCATGTGCCTTGGTGATGCCAAGCAGTGGGATCACCACATCCATCACTCACCTTTGGCGTCACCTTGGGTACGTTCTGGATCTCAGGTGCTGGCAGCATGTAGTGAGTTGCTCTGCAGAGAGGAGCTTACTAACTTTTGAGTGAATGAGTACACGAATGAATGAATGGATGGATGAATGAATTCCCATACACAGATGGAAAAAGCATTGCCTCATTAACTTCACATGAAATTGCCTCTCTTCCATGGCCTGTTCACCTTGAACAGAGTACAAGTTATTTCGGGGTCCCGTTCCTTGGAGAAGCTGATCCAGGCTCCAGACAAGCACGGATGTTCAGGAGAACCGTTGTGGCTCATGTGAAGTGAGTGCTGCAGAAAAGCTCCTTGGTTTCCTTATGACAGGGTGCAGGGAGCCAGGCGTCTGCTGTGACTCAGGAGAGTGTTGTGACTTTGCAGGTGGGCGTAGGTGTTGATAATGAGGGTTAAGAGGACGAAACAACTTAGGGGAAGTGAGCAGCTCATGCCCGAAGATGCTTGGAGTCTAGCTCACTCCCCAGAGAAGCAAAAGCCTGGCCCGTAGTTCCCTGTACGTTGCTTTATTCCACCCCCACAACGTTTTTAGATTAAAAAACCCCTCAAAATGAGCATCAATGACCATATTGAGAGGCCAGCAGATGTGACAGGCAGACAGGGATGTGTGTCTGGAAAAGGAGGGGGGTTCCTTTGGGGATAGTGGACGTTTACAGCTCACTGTCCCCAGATTTATAAATCTGACTTTTTCTTTTTTTAACAGTTGAGCTGGTAGAGTTTCCCCTCTTCTTCCCTAGGCTGTTGTTCCCCAGGGAACTGCCCAGACTTCAGATACTTCCAAATCCTACAATTAACTTGAAAAAGTAAGATTAGTTCTACTTTATAGCGCTTGGCCTATAAATGACGGTAATGAGGAGTTAGGGCCACACAATGCATGTTGGAAGAGCTCAGTCCTCGTAAACACATTTGGCAGTGATCGTGTTGTTCCTCCTTCTCCGAGGGAGCCTTTACATTCTGAGTTGAGAGACCCTCCTGGTTTCAGAAGCTGCAGCTGCTCATTCGTGTTCCTTTCGCTCCCAAAGCAGAGCTCTTTCTGTGGTGGAAGGGGGTGGCGTGATAACACTGGGACCCGGCGTGCCCTCTGCTGCTGGCCTGGTGTGGGGGGTTGGGTGGATGGAGCGGTCAGGATTTGGTTAGCCAGCAGCACTGTCTGCCCCTCTCCTGCCTTTGCCTACTTTACCGTCTGCAACAGTCATCCGGGAAAGGGATTTCATGAGAAATTACCTTACAAGAAGGCCTGGCATGGGGTCCCTGTAAAGTCACGGGAATCTGTGCTCTCCAGGGTTCAGCATCTGCTTGTGTCCCGTGCAAGCTCAGCCTGGCTCTGGGGTCTGCAAGGCATCCGAAAACTGGCACGAGCAGGCTGGAATTTGGGCG
This sequence comes from Ailuropoda melanoleuca, assembly GCF_002007445.2. Taxonomy (NCBI): domain Eukaryota; kingdom Metazoa; phylum Chordata; class Mammalia; order Carnivora; family Ursidae; genus Ailuropoda; species Ailuropoda melanoleuca. The sequence continues at coordinate 88,341,476 of NC_048230.1, forward strand.
GCAGATGTGGTCCTGTACGATGGTTTCCTCGTGCAGAACCCTGACCTCTGGTTCTGTGTCACATCAGTACACACATTTGAATGAGATGTTGACAACCTGAGCATCCGTGTGTGGCTGGATTCAGACAGATTGTGATTAGCCCCCAGTGAGAGGAAAATTGGTAGAGCGGAGAGATGTGACTCAGGCAGCTGTCCCACGGGACTCTGATTTAGTCCCCTTCTCACCAAATCCACCCGCAACTCTCCCTCCCAGCCTCACCTCGGCTTCTGATGTAAGCCGGAGCCTGCGTCTTGTTTGCGTTGATGGACTTCCAGAGCCTGAGCTCCTCTGACGTTTTCCTGTTGACTTTTCTGTGTTCAGCGGAAGTAGGAAATGACAGGGATGGTTTCATTGCAGAGAGAATAGGATTCATGTGGTTACTTTTAAAAACTCATTTGGAGGTTTAATGTATATGCATACATATATACACTTGGAGAAAAGCCTATCTATCACAAGTGTTTAGCTCGATTAATTTTCACAAACGAACAGCAGCTGTCAGATCAAGAAGCAGAGCAGGGCCAGCACCTGGAAGCCCCCTTGTGGTCCTTCCTGTCCCCCAAGACTGACCACTGTCCCAGCTTCTAACGGCATTTGCCTGTTTTTGTATGTTACTTCAGTGTAACCTGTGTATATATTCTTTTGCTGAATATATGCTTGTGAGATCCATCCATGTCATTTTAATTGGCTGTAGATTGCTCACTAATGCTGTGCGTTCTCATACCTGCCTTTCTGTGATCATGTGTGCACACTTCGATGAGGTCTATACCCTAGTGTGGAATCACTGGGTCTTGGGATGTGCCTATGTTTGGCTTTTGCAGGTCTCTCCTAGTAAGTAGTTTTCCAAAGTGGGTGTTCTTATTTAAAGTATAACTTGGATTTTAAAGCAAAGTGGATAATTGAGTTTAAGCTTCATGGTCACATGTGGCTGGATGGAAAGTTTTCATGGGCATACCATAGCCAAGAGTGAGTTAAAACCTTTGGGATGGAGAAGTTGCTGGCATCATGGCATCTTTACCCTTGTTTGGTGTCAGGGTCCCTGCAGTAGGCAAGAGGTGGCCAGACAGGCACATGTCTTGCTGTCTCTGAGCTGAAACAGCAGTTATTAACTTTTTTGACCCTTCTTTGCATTTCCTCTTTCTTCTTCCCCTCTTCTTCATGGACTTCTTTTCTTCTCTCCTCTCAGAACATTTCCAAAAAGCGGTTGTATCCCCATCCCTGCCTCTCCTGCCCCCGCCACTCACACATTCTCACACACACACCCCTTGCATGTGGGAGGACAAGTTCCTAAGGTAGTAATGCAGTCAAGGGAAACATAGCGTGGAGAAAAGTGTTAATTATACTGGAGAAAGTGTGATCACAGTAACTGGAGCTCTTTAGAGAAAAGCTTATTTAAAAAAAAATAGTAAGAACCAGCCATCCCAAAATGATTGTGCCTGAGGCCAGGCCTGTACAAGACAGCCCCGCTCTTGCTTCCTGCTGTTCTTGCACATTCTTGATATGGCCAGCCCGCGTGTAGCAGGCTGGCGGCAGAAGCCACCCAGAGACCCACAGATGAAAATAACAAGGCAGTGCATTCTCTATATAGAGCACTGCCTTTCTAGCCAGCACCTCCTGTGACTGGGGATCGCACTCCCAGCTCCCCCCTCCAGCTTTGGTCTGGCCCCAGAACCCATGGCTTCGAGTGAAGGGCCAAGGATCTGGACACCCATCTGGCTGCTGTCCCCAGCCCTCCTCAGGGCACCTATTTGGGGGAGTGGAGTAGAGGCATGCCCAGGGACCTCTGCAGAGACCCAGCTCTTGGGCAGACCTCAGGTGGCTCCTGCCAGCCTGGGGACTCTGAGGGTCTCTGTCGCGGTGGCAGTGCCTCCTAGGAGCCACTGTGTTGAAGGTGTCTGTGCAGAAGCTGACTGGATACAACCCAGGGGGCCGTGGTCAGCCGTGTCACAAGTCCAGTGGCCCTAGACACAAAGAGGTGTCCTGGGGAGCGGTGCCAGCCTGGCTGGAAGCGAACATGCTAAGCAAAGGCAGGTGACCAAGTGGGCCTCACAGAGTTGTATATCGCCATCACCGGCTCCTCTCTGCCCTCTGACCCTGCGCAACCCTCTCTCCTTGACCACCACAAAGCCCAGAGTGGGGCGGCCGCCCCTCTCAGTTCTGTGGCCTGCTCTTTGGGCATGGTAGGGTACTGATGTGGGAGAAGAATGACTTGGGACCATCCTCATCTCCATCTTCTCTCTGTCCCTGATGTGGGAGAAGAATGACCACCCTCATCTCCATCTTCTCTCTGTCCCCCAAGGACTAATAGAGACAGCCACTTTAACGAGGTGGGAAGATGGTAGTTTCAGTACCTCTTATTATTATTTTCTTCCACCCATATGAAGTCTTAGATTTGTTGACTCATAAAGCCATATTAATAAAGCACCAGTCTGTTCATTTTCCCCTGAAAATCATCAAAGACCCATCTGACTGACTACTTTGGGGGACTTCCACTCACCCTGCAGTACATGGGCTGCCACCGGAGTTTACATAAGTGCAGCTGAGAGCAGAGGCTGGTGGCATTTCCGTTAGCCATCACATTGGAGTAGATATGAGGGTTCCATTCTTCTGACACAGCGTGCAGATCCTCAGTACCACCTCGTCCTACTGAGAGGTGAGGGCGGGCTCTGCAGTGTGAGTTTGCACTGTGAGAGCAGACTGTTTCCAGTGCTCTCCCCATTCTGGGTTGCTGGGAGTTCCAGGGACGGTGACACTGCTCGGGGTGGGCTGAACTACGTGCATGCAGATGTGCAGACAGGTCCGGGGAGGCGAGGGAAGCCAGTGTAGGTACTGCCTGCAGTAACTTGTCCTTCTTGGGAAGGAGTAAATGAGTATGGAGTCATAGACCTCCTTCTGCAGGGTGTTCACTGTCTCTGGTCAGCAGAGCCTGGTTCTTGGGCAAGTGAGTTATTGAAGAATGGAAGCAGGATAAAGCAGGATAGCCTGGGGGTGAAGGCTAAGCTGGGATAGAGTCTCTGCTAGGGCTAGCTGATCCCACAGGGAGCCCCAGAGCACAGCCACATCCCAGAGTTGATCCTATCTGGGGCAGAGTCAGCCATTCACTGGCCCTTGGCTGCCTCTGGCATGGGAGGGGGAGGTGACCTGCCAGGCAAGGCAGCTGCCTTGGAGAAGGGGGCAGGTGAACACCACTAACAACCAGTGTTCACAGCCACTGGGGTGGTGCCTCCTAGGTGCAGGGGACCTGGGTGTGCACCAGCAAGTAAGCAGCACATGGCCCATGGGCCTGGCCAGTGATGGGCTGCTACTGGGCCCGGGTCCTTGGACCCAGTGATGGTAGAAGCGAGGCTGGACCCCAAATGTAAAGGCACAGGCAAGGCTTTATTGGGGCAACAGCTGCAGCTGAAGGGAGACACATTCAGGACAATGGGGTCAGAATGGCTCTCTGAATGATAGCCCGGAAAAGTGTTAAATGGCCTGAAGTGGGAAAGGAATTATGCGTAAGCATGTAGGGGAGTCCCAGGAAGGTGGGCACACAGGTGCAGTGGGCATACATCGTATGTTTGGTGGAGTCCCAGGAAGGTGCGTATGTTTCATTTGCGCATTAAGTCTCCACCTCTGGGTGTTTTTTTAAACATTTAAAGTGAGGGGAGAAGTTGGTAAAAGGTCACATTTGGCGGCCATCCCGTCTGGGTTCAGTCTGAACCCGTTTGGGCTTGCTCCTTGATCTGTGCTCTGCTTTTCCAGGAAAAGTGGTAACAGCCAGCAGGGAATGCCCCAGGTGCATGGGGACTTGTTCCCAAGGTCTCTGTCTTAGGGCTGTCACCTCTACCAACCCCATCCCTGGGAATAGGCCCCCTCTGGACCTACCACTTTGGATTATGCCAGTTGGGCAGGTCTGTGTGGCTCTGCAGGGATCTTGCAGCAGGTTTTGGCAAAGCAAATAGTTTTGCGTGGTTGGATCCAAGAAGACCACGTAAGTGGACAAAACTGGGCTTCAGAGATGTGGCTGTGAGAATCAGAGAGGGTTTGGGGGGCTCCAGATGTTTGGGGAGGTGTTCATGTTTGAGACTGGCAAGAGTTGATTTTTTTTATTGGTGTATTTGCGCAGCCCGTGCGTTCTCGCCTTGTCCGTGTGCTCTGGGACACCAGCATCCATGCAGGTGCCAAGTGGGGCTTGGAAGCTCCTTTCATTCTCAGCACACGTACAGCTCTGTGCTGTTGGTCCCCACCACCTCTGTGCTGTGCCCACTCAGGCTGGGGACCGTTTCTCAGAATGGTCTGGCTCTTCAGGCCACTCCATTTCTCCATTTCTCCATTCTTGAGGTGGAGTTGGTCAGGAAAATCTCTCCTGGTCTCCCTGGGATGGAGGCAGGCAGGCCAGGTCCGAATTCCAAAAAAACGAAAATGTGCTTCTAGGTAGATTTCCTGAGCATCCCTGCCATGGGGGAGGGGGTCCCTGGGCTGGTATCGACAAGTAACGGTGATTTAAAAGTAGCACTTCCATTGGTCTGTGTTGGTAGTTTGTGGAGACACACTGGCATTTTGAGCTCTGTCTTTTCTTGGCCAAGATGCTCCTTCCAGACTTGTAATGGTGGCTCTGAATTCAGAGCTTTTGGCACACTTAGCTCTCTTCAGGGCAATTGCGAAGAATAGTGAATCAACATCCCCAGACAGTGGGGGTCATTTTACTGCAGAATGGCTGCCCTTTGTCTCTCTGGCAAAAGGGTGCTGAGAAATGAATGTTCGGGGCTGTAGAAATGCTGAATAATAAGTGAACTTGATCCCATCAGGCGGCAAGGGCTGAAAGGCTTCCTCTGATTGACCCAGTTACACCTTCAGGGTCCCTAGACTGGTGCTTTGGAAAAAGTGATTGGCTTAAGCATATCTCTCTGTGCCTTGATGTTATCAGACTCCCCACTGTCGACTTTCATCTCAACAGTGAGTTGTAAGTTTTGAGAGTAACTCAAAAGGATTTCCTGGAAAAGGCGGAGGAGGGGAGGTAGGCTGTGGGGTTGTGAATGGGTGTACTGGAGACCCAGATCCAAGACAAAGATTTATTTACATGGGGAGGGTAGGAGGGGTGCCAGGCCCCTTTGGGAGTAAATAAAAACCCCAGTTCTTATAGGTGTTTCACCTTCATTCCTTCCTTCCTTCCTTCATTCCTCAACAGTTGATTCAACAGACAGTGTGGGATGAGGTCAGTTTTGCTGGCATTGTGTTTGAGATGGCCCATATAGATTGGGGTTTGGACAGTAGAGGTCTGGGCTGCGGAAAGGAGGAATTCTTCACTCTTTTCCCAGGACTATACTGCAGGCAGCTGGGATTGCAGCTGACATTTTCTACACGTTTCCATGTTTTCAAAGGACAAGGTCAGTTTTTGGTTTTCTCGCTAAATTCATGGGGCAAGTTCCCTCACTCCTTGTTGAATGATTTTCAGAAATGGTAAACCTCAACTCTCATACAGATAGAAAATGAACATATGTTAAAGATTTTATTTAATTCACGGAAGAGGAAGCTGGTAAGATGTGAGGAACATTTCAAAGGGGAATCCAAAGAACAGACACCTTTATAGATCAGGAATGTTGAAATGAATATGTAAATAGAGGCAAAATTGGTTTCTTCCACAGTAGGGGAGAGAAGTCAGTTTGCACATATAGATAATAATTATGCATCATTGTCAATTTACGGAATGGTAAAATAGCTCAAGGGCCACAAAAAGACTGAGACAACTTGGAAAGGTGTGTTCTAGATAATGCTTGGTTTTCTGTTGAAGTGCAGGTTTTTCACTATAGTCTTCTTAAGAAAATCCAGTGTTGTAAGCATTAAACTTGCTCCAAAAGTGCCTTTCTTTCTCTTTTTTAATATACAGGTACCAATAATAAAAGTTTTTTTTTTTAATTTTTGAATGCGTTATGGTTGTTTTTGTGATACTAAAGCCAAGCTTACTACTTTCCAAACAACTTCAAGAGTTATTTTGGAAGATAATTACTGACCTCAGCCTGTGTAGGACCTATATTAATGAGTAGAAAGTATGATTTACAGGAATTATGTATATGATTTATAAGATACTGGGTATATGAGTAGCATGGAAACAGTGAATCTATGAACCTGAAATGAATTGGCTCAGACAACATAGACTATTGCAGAGCACAGCTATTGCAGGGTCAGCGGGAATGGGAGGTAGGGGAAGAGGACATTTGTAGAAGCATCTAGATAATTTCAGAACCCAATTCCTGAAAAAAATACTTGGGAATTTCTGCATGTGTTAATTTTTAAGATCAGAAAACTTTTAATGTAATTTAATGGAAGCCGATATTTCTCACAGTTCCAAAGGATCTAAAATTCTAGATGTTTCTTCTATCTTGTTTGCCTTTCTGAAGTTTATCCTGAAAAGGTGTGTAGTTGTTATGAAAAATGGAAAGACTAGGGCATTTATAGCAGGATTAACTTTCATAGCGTCTTCTGGTTTATTGTGAAGATATTCCTTCATGACCCTTTGGCAGCCCTTGGCATGGCTGACCCACCTCTCCTACTGGAAGCCTGTCCCTTCTTTTCTGGACCCTCTATACTCCCTGTTTTCCATTGCTGGGGTTATCTCTGTCTTTCACTGGCCCCCCTTCTGCCCCCTTTCCCTTTGTTCCTGGGATGCCCCCATAGGCACTGTACTCCTCGTTTCCAGCCACCTCCCCATGGACTTTGCATCCTCGTGCAGAGAATGAGCTCTCACTTGGATTCAGATGGTAATGATCTTCATTCTGCTCCAGAACACTACCAGGATTTCCACCTGCTCCTGGATGTTTCCATCTGAATATTCTTATGCATCATACTCAGTATGTTTGAAATGCAAGTAATCGAATTCCTTCGAATGAAATGTAGCTCTTAAAAAAAAAAAGAAAGAAATGTAGCTCCTTTTTGAACTTATTCTCCCAGCCACTTACCAAACACCGTCAGTTCGTTCTTCTCAGGATCTCTCTCATTGGACATTTTCTTTTATTCCATTGTTGCACCATCATCCAGGCCTTCATTCCTTCATCACTGAGTTGTTGCCACAGCTTTGACGTTGTCTGAATTCAATCAGTATCCCTTTAGTGCCTCAAAAGTGAATGCCATGAGCCAGGCCCTGATGCAGCTGTTAGGGGTCCAGTGCTTCTCAGTCTGCAGAAAAGACAGACGTCAATTAGATGCTCACACTACTAAGTGTATGATTATAAGCTGAGATAAGTGCTGGGGGAAAGTGCTGTAAGAGCATGTAATGGGAAATCCTAAATTAGCCTTCGGGGCCAGACAAGCCTCCTTGGAGGACGCGATCCCTGAGAGCATTGAGGGGTGAACAGGCACTAAGTACACGAAGGCGACGACATGGAGGGTGTGAGTTTATCAGGGGAGGAACCTAGTGTCTTTCAAGTCCGAGACTGGGTGGGAAAGACCCACGTGCTGCGGTGATGTGAGTGGGAGCAGAGCGATGAGGGATGAGCTGGGGGTGGGAGGAGTCAGGGGCAGGCTGATGCTAAGCTGCAGTACAAATTCAGGTGTCTGCATAGATGGACCTTGAGGCCCTAGGCTACATGGAATAAAAGAAAGACAGACACTGTATGATCTCACTTACACGTGGAATCTAAAAAAAGCTCAGAGAAATGAGGAGTAGAATGGTGGTCGACGGGCTGGGGGAGGGGGCATTGGGAGATGTTGGTCACAGGGTACAGACATCCAGTTATAAGTAAGTTCTGGGGATCTGATGCACAGCATGGTGACTATACGTTACAGTCCTGTATTATATACTCAGAAGTCGCTATGAGAGTAGATCTGAAATGTTCTCACCACCCAGGTACATACAGTAATTATGTGAGTTGATGGAGTTATTAACTAATGTTGTGTGGGAAGCGTTTTGTAATACGTACTAGTAGCAAATCATTACATTGTGAACTTTAAACTTCCGCAATGTTATAAGTCAGTTATATCTCAATAAAGCTGGGGGGGGGAATCAGGTGTCTATCTTCAGAGCCAAGGGGAGTCTTTAAAGGGTTTTAAGCAGGAAGGGAATGACACGCCCAGATAAGCCTTTTGAAAGGGTCATTACGACTGCTGTGTGATATCCAGAGATGTCCAGAAGAGAAGATAACCTGAAAATCCTCTTGATCTGAAACAACAGGAAATGCTGAGTAGTATCATAGCAGAGCTGCACTTACTAGGAAGTAAGAGACCTCACAGCAGCTGTGAATAAGGGGAAAGCTGCATACCCAAGGAGCATGCTGGCCCTGCCTGCTTCATCTCCCTGGTGGCATTTGTCCATTTCAGTAAGCAAAGGGTGTGACTTCAGTGAATACACAGGGACAATAGACAAAGCAAGGGGTATAAATGGATTGGGGAAGTGATCTGAGACCTGACATGAAAGAGAAACCCTTTGATCAGTAAAAGGGGGACCATACACTAAATCTGCTCCCCACAAAAGAAAATGCTAGGAAGTTTGTCTCTTTTGAGCTGGGCTCTGGTTGGGGCTGGGACAAGTCTTCTGCAGAGATCTCTTACTATGGATAGTGCCCCAAGTGGGTATGGGAGTCTTCTTTATACTATTTTCATGGTCCTGGAGCCCCATGCCAAGAAATTAACATAATAATGGGTCCCACGCTGGTAATCACCCTGGGATTCTTAGAAGAAGCATCACAATTTTCTCTCATATTGTAAGTAGAATTAAACCCTGCAGATTTTCATATAATTGTATTCTTTCATATATATGGATCTGTATACACATATATGGATACATATATGTATAAACACACATGCATATATTTAATATATATTTACATACATATGAAACATATATTTGAACATATTTTAGATTGTATAAAGCAATATTGACTGTGTAAGTGCACTATCAGTTTGGGCAGGTGATAAGTAAAGAATTTTAACTTTTCGTACTTTTGCTGAGGACAGTGACGTATTAATTACAACTTAATTTTAGTACGTTAAATGTGTTTGTTAAAAGTTATGGGGAATTACCAAAATACTATGAATAGGGTATATGATTTCCTGACCAGTAGAGGAGAAAATCAGTACATAAAACCCAATCAGTCCAAAGAGGGGAGAAAAGAACAAATAGAAGGAGATACAAAGTATAAACAGAAGATACCAAATGAGATGGTAGAAATAAATTCAAATATATGAACAATAATAAATGAAGATGGACCAAATTCATGACAGATTGCTAGACTGGGTTAAAAAAATTTCATCTTTATGCTGTTTTCCCTAGGGAACATATCTTCGACATAAAGGCACAGATTGTTGAAATCGAAAGGACGGGAAAGCATGAAGGCAAATACCACCTAAAAGACACCATTGGGTTGGCTAAGATTGGATATTATTATCCAATAAAGTAGATTTAAAGGCAGAAATTATGACTTTGGATAAGGAGTATTTAATGGTAAGTGATACAGTTAACTGGGAAGATAGAATAATTCTAAACTTCTAAGCACTTAATAACAGTCTCAAAATAGCATAAAACAAAACTGATGGTTTTTTAAGAAGAAACTGACAAAAGGACACATTTATAATCACATGGAGAAATAATAATACAATTTTCTTAGTAACTCACAGATCAAATAATAAAAAAATCATGATATAGAGGATTTGAACAAAGTTTTGATCTGATAGACATGTATAGACTATTACTCTCAACTATGTGTAATATATACTGTTTTCAAATGTATAAAATGGAACATATATAAAAATTCACCTTGTACCAGGCCATAATACAAGTCTCAAAATATGTCACAGAATTGATATCACACAGATTAAATTCTTTGATCATAGAGAGACATTTCTAACCTTGTTAAAAGTACAGTATGTTACATTATATCATAATACATTGCATTTTATTGTTAGAATAAAGGGATATTAAAATTAAACATGTTAACTGTTCAGTTTAAGAAGTAGGAGGAAAGAACAGTAAATATACTCAAATCAGAAGGAAAGAAATAGTAAAAAATAAGAGTAGAATGAATGAAATAGGAAGCCAAGTTATAATCAATAGAATTACCAAAACCAAACTTTGGTTCCTTATAAAGTGCAATAAAATACACAGACTCATTAACAAGTCTGGCCAGCACAAATGAATAGTAGTAGGCATGGAAGGGAGGACATAGGTAGACTATGGCAGAAATGAAAAAGAGTAACTCTCAGTGTAGTAGGAAATGCAGATGAAAGTGACATTCTTCAGGAAAGATAACCTCACATGACTGAGGAAGAATTGAAAACCAGAAGAGATTTGTTATATTAAAATAAAAATTTTTATATTATTTAATCAGTGTAAGATGTTTATTCATTTGTTTAGATGCATTAATGTAATTTTCTTTATGAACATATTAAAAAGGCTAAAAATGATCATCTCAATGGATGCAGAAAGACATTGAAAAACTCACACCTACTCTCTGCCTCCCTTTCAGTTTCTCTCTTGAACTCTGCAAAGCAGAACTAATAGGCAGGTAAAGAATATCAAAACTTAACAATAAATATGTGGTCATTAGTTAAGAAACATTAAAGGCTTTTTCTTTAAAATCAGGAATAGGCAAGAGTTCTCTTTATCTTTTGCGATCAACATCTTATCTGAGGTTGTAGCTAATTGTAATAAGTCAAAAACAGATCTAACGTAGTGGAGGCAGTCCAATGCAAAAACTATATTTACAAGGATTGTGATTTTCTGATTAAAAAAATTAATAGATGGGGCGCCTGGGTGGCACAGCGGTTAAGCGCCTGCCTTCGGCTCAGGGCGTGATCCCGGCGTTATGGGATCGAGCCCCACATCAGGCTCCTCTGCTATGAGCCTGATTCTTCCTCTCCCACTCCCCCTGCTTGTGTTCCCTCTCTCGCTGGCTGTCTCTCTCTCTGTTGAATAAATAAATAAAATCTTTAAAAAAAATTAATAGATTATTATAGATTATTAGAACTAATAATAAGGTTCTTCCAGATTACTGGATATAGGATCAATATACAGAAGTTAATTCCATATCTATACATTAGTCACATATACATAGAATAATATACACTGCTTAGAAAGCAAAACCAGTGATGACCTCCCTCAGGTACGATCTCTCTCTGTGGGGCCTTCCCTGACCAGGCAGTCTTCCTACTCAGGTACAGAAACCGTTCCTTGTACATCGGTATGCCCAACCTACTATCCTTCCTTAACAGAGTTACTTCCTCAGTTGCTTGGCTGAATAGTTTTCTGACTAAAAAAATTAAAAACCTAAAAAAGATTTAAATCCAATTTTTGAACTGTCCTCAGCCTTTTACACAGGTCTGCAACTTTCTCAATACGTTCTTTGCAGGGAAGGGTATAATTGCCGAGGTAATAATTTTATGGATGAGAATATGAGGCTCATAGCTACAGAAATTTTCATTCCTGGAGGCAGAAGGCTGTTTCCAGCCCCATCCTACATGGTAGCCAAGGGTCCCATGCAGCCAGTTGAACACTTGAATGTGGAAATGAGATGGGCTGTAAGTATAAAGGACCCACCAGACCGTGAAGACTTAGTTCAAAGGGATGTGAATGTCTCATTCATAATTTTATATTGATTATGTGTGGTAATGGTAGTACTTTTGATATATTGGTTTAATTAAAATGAATTATTAAAATTATCTTCACTTTTTTTATTTTCTTCATGTGAATACTAGAAAATTTGGCACACATGTGACTTGTGTCTGTCGACATATTCTTTCTGCTATTGAGCATGGTTCTAGGTTTCTCATTCCTGATGGTGTGGTTTGGGATGAATGCTTCATTTTCTCTGAGGCTCAGTCATCATCTTTGTAAATAAGGGTGATAAGTGCCTCATGTACCTTGAGTAGTTGAGAACATTCAGTGGAGAAACCCATTCCCCAAAGAAGTACTTGATAAATGGCAAAGCTCTGTAGCTACACTGGATGGTTTTGTGTCTTGTCAGTCCGTCTTTGTTCCAGAGCACAGGACAGGTCCAGGAATAGAACAAAAAAGGACTTGGAGAAAATTGACCACATTGCTGGCACCTTGCCGATTTCTTGGAGCCCCAGGGATCAGGACCCACCTCTCGGCAAAGCTTTGCTATTTGTCTTCTTTATGGGCTTATGCTTTTGGAGAGAATTCTGTGTGCTTGACATCCTTTCCATCCTGCCGTGCTTGTACAGAATGGTAAAAGTGACCATGCACAGGGCAACTGTGCAGAACAATCTTTTTTTTTTTTAAAGATTTTATTTATTTATGTGACAGAGAGACAGCCAGCGAGAGAGGGAACGCAGCAGGGGAGAGGGAGAGGAAGAAGCAGGCTCCCAGCCGAGGAGCCCGATGTGGGACTCGATCCCGGAACGCCCGGATCACTCCCTGAGCCGAAGGCAGACGCTTAACGACTGCGCTACCCAGGCGCCCCCTGTGCAGAACAATCTTAATCCTCAATCAGAAAAATTATGATGGTTTTGTAAACTTTGAAATTTTTTGGTTACATCCTTAAAATGTATCTTACCATCAGTTATATGTGTAAAGTGAAGTCAAAACAGTCTTACACCAGTTAGAATGGCAAAAATTGACAAGGCAAGAAACAACAATTGCTGGAGAGGATGTGGAGAAAGAGGATCCCTCCTACATTGTTGGTGGGAATGCAAATTGGTACAGCCACTCTGGAAAACAGTGTGGAGGTCCCTTAAAAAGTTAAAAATCGAGCTACCCTATGACCCAGCCATTGCACTACTGGGTATTTACCCCAAAGATACAGACAGAGTGAAGAGAAGGGCCATATGCACCCCAGTGTTCATAGCAGCATTGTCCACAATAGCTAAATCGTGGAAGGAACAGAGATGCCCTTCAACAGATGACTGGATTAAGAAGATGTGGTCCATATATACAATGGAATATTACTCAGCTATCAGAAGGAACGAGTTCTCAACATTTGCTGCAACATGGACGGCACTGGAGGAGATAATGCTAAGTGAAATAAGTCAAGCAGAGAAAGACAATTATCATNGGATAAAGAAAGGGGGGGGTAATCAGAAGGGGGAATGAAGCATGAGAGACTATGGACTCTGAGAAACAAACTGAGGGCTTCAGAGGGAAGGGGCATGGGGGAATGGGATAGCCTGGTGATGGGTAGTAGGGAGAGCACGTATTGCATGGTGCACTGGGTGTTATACGCAACTAATGAATCTTCGAACTTTACATCAGAAACCAGGGGTGTACTGTATGGTGACTAACATAATATAATAAAAAAAATTTAAAAAAACAGTAAAACTAATAGTTATGTGGTACACAATTTGTTTTTAGAAATATTGATAATTAAAATGCTCTATTTTTCTGTAAAAAAACTTATAAAGGGTAGTTTAAATAGTGCTTAGGATATAGACTGAGCATCTTTTCTAGACTGTGGAAACTAGTCTTACTCCTTTCTGAGTTTGGATCAGCTCCCAACATTTTTTTTTTTTTTTTTTTAATTTTATTTTATTATATTGTGTTAATCACCATACAGTACATCCCCAGATTCCGATGCAACTAATGAAGCTCCCAACATTTTATCTCCTCCTTTTCTTCCTTCCTCCCTTCCCTCCCTCCCCTCTTTCCATCCTATAGAGGGGGAGAGAGAGAGTGGGTGGGGAGGGGCAGAGGGAGAGGGAGAGAGAGAATCTTAAGCAGGCTCCATGTTCAGTGTGGAACCTCATGCCAGGCTCAATCTCACAACCCCGAGATCATAACCTGAGCCGAAAGAGTTGGACACTTAACCAAACTGAGCCACCCAGGCGCCCCTTTATCTTTTGTTTTTAAATTGAAGTATAGTTGACACACAATGCTACATTAATTTCAGGTGCATAACATGATCAGACATGTCAGACACATCGGTACATCACTCAGTGCTTGTCATGATGAGTGTTGTCACCTTCTGTCCCTGCACAACAGTATTACAGTATTACTGACTTTCCCGTGCAGTACTTTTCATCTCCTTGACTTACATATTTTATAACTGGAAAATAGATGAAGGGGATTAAGAGGGACAACATTTTATCTCTTGAACTTCCACCATTGCCAAGTATCTCCAGGAGCTCCTTCAATGTGAAGGCTTTTGCCAGCCTCACTTCCTTAGGGACATCTTCATCCTTTGGGTCACCACAGCTTTCTTCATTTGTTCTGGTAAGTTTGTTTGTGCTGAGCTCCTCTGGCTGCACATGTCGAGTCTCTGGACCGCACTAGTGCTGAGCGACCCTGCCGTCGGCTCTTCCTTCTACAATGCCATTTATGCCCTGGCCACGTTTCCCTTCCGGCGCGACCACTTCTCATTTCCTTGCTGCATTTTCATCTTGTTGGCCAATTCCTTCTTTCAGTTGTTCATCTTAACAGAATGTCACATGGGTTTATCATGGGGAGACAAAGGGGCAGCACAACCATACAATTTGCTGTCTCTTGGTGTACTGAGTCAGCAATGCAGTGACCAGTCATGATGGGTTTTGGAAACATTGACGTGTTGGTCACTGATCATGGTATGTGTGATATTTACATGGTGGTCATGGACAGGGGAGCTAGCGGTGAAGTTTGTACTTTGAGCAGTTCTTCACAGTTTAGTATGTCATGGTAACAGAAACTTGAATCGTGTTTTTGGGGCACTGCTGTTATTCAGCTCAACTTGGCACCTGAAATTAGCGCTTCTCTTAACTGTGCAGAATGAGGACTCCTATTCTTGGCATGCTCAGAAGTTATTTCTTGGGGCAAAGACACACCAACCCCTCAACTTTTGTCTCTTGTCCCTTGTCTGATCCAAAAGACCACCTTTCCTGTTTGTAGTTCCCAGATGTTACCTCAAGGGCATGCCAAGTGTGCAGGGGGAGCTTTACAGGGCTCAGTGTTCATTAAGTCATTCAACAACTATGTGCTCTGTATCCATCTGTGCTGGGCACCGTGCTAGGCTCTGGCATGTTCGCTGGCAACTGAAAGTGCCTTAAATTGCTCTCATTTTTGGGTTTTGGCAGTTGACTTTCCAGCATATTTTCCAAACCACTGCTTACACCATTTTCACAAGGTTTTAAAGTGACTTTTTCCTTCCATAAGTTTTTACTGTCTTGAAGTCATTTTAAAACAACTGCTGTCAGAGCATCAGGTTCCTGAGATTGGGATATGGTCTGCATCTTGGCATGTCAGATGGGACAGTCCCTTTTCTAAATACAACAATCAACTAATGGACACAGTCTATACTTGCATAGTTGCTGGTTAATTATTCAAAGCATGTTTCATCAAAGCCAGTCTCATTTCTCAGCATCTTCTTTCTTCAGTGTTTTTAATTCACCTGGGAATTATGGCTACTTTAAAGAGTGTGTTAGGGTTTATTTAGAATCAAATGTCTCTGCCTGGAGCGTTAAATTCCACTGAAAAACTGCTTCAACCGGAAGAGAGGTGTGGCCAGAGGGAGAGGTTCATGTTCTTAGAGCTTTAAATTTTTTTTAAAAATCTTTTTGAGATTCTTTGCCATTAAATACATTAAATAGTTTTGGCAAATAATGTATTTGCTTAAGAAATCCAAAGCACTCTTTTTTTTTTTTTTAATAAAACAGCTCTCTGGCTCCTATTGGTGATGGGAACCAAACGCTTATTGAGCTCAGAGTGTGCCAGGAGCTTTTCCATATCATCATACTTAATCCTCATAATAGCCTTAAAGGATAGGAACCATTTATCTGCATTTATACAGTTGAGGGACCTCAGGCCTCGGCAGGAAAATTAAGATACCCAAGACTTAACATCTGTTAAGTGTTAGGTTTGAATTTTGAGTTTTGAGTTTGTCTGATTCCACAGTGCTTACAGTTTTCTGTGTAGAAATGATTGTAGATGGCTGGCATACTGACCACTGCTCACCTATCCTGATCCCATTACAGACATCACCAATTGATAACCCATTTATTCTTCCTGCCTTATTCTATCCTGCTGTCCATAAAGATGCTGAATAGAAAATCCTTCTCACGCCTCAAAAGTTTGAGGATGTCTGGACATAGGGAGGCACTCGTACAGCTGCTGGTGGGCAGCTTTCAGGCCAGTTTGGCCACTCACTACTGAGGGCCAGAGGTGTCCTCCCCCACCCTTTCTACTAGCATTTTCCCTGTGCTCACTGTTTCTATATTTGGGATTCTAAGAGAGAGCTAAAGTGTTCCCTGTGGAATAGGCACAGACGGGAAGAAAAACAATTATGAATTTAAATCCTGTCTTGGTTTGGGTTTTCCTAAAAGCAGACCTTTACACCAAGGACTTGGGCACAAGGAGGTGATTTGGGACTTCTTCCAAGAGGGTGCATGAGGAAGGTGAGACCAAGTGGGGGAAGGGCCCAACACAAGGTGCCTTCTTCAGCAGAATACTGCTGTGGGCAACTGGGATCCACGCTAGATCTCTGGGAGGCCGTGTGGGACATGCCTCAGAGGCAGGAAGCTGGAATATTTATCCACCGTATCCACTCCCCTACTGGCGGACAGCTGCTCACCCCCTGTCCCCAGAATGAAATCTTCTTCTACACTTTTCAGTTGCCTCTGTGCTGATCAGCCTCCCTTGGTGCTAGGGAAAATGCTCAGGCTGAGAAACTGGCAGGTGCAGCGCTGCGGCAGGGAAGTTTGGAGCGGACCCCACACCAGGGATACTTACACAGGGGCCGTTGGGGCCTGGAGTGGGGCTTCTCCAGTGCCTCCTCCAGCTGACATCTGTTGGGTGATTTTCCCACATGCTGGGCTGAAAGTTAAGCCGATCCCACTCCTCTCCCTTTAGAGAGTCCCCCAGATTCTTTATATCCTGAGTGCCTAATGTCATGGGATGGATGGACCCCAAATGGCCTATCTTTGCGGCCAAGCTGCATTCTTAGTGGTTACAGCCCAGCCGTGCGGGTTTGAAATTTATAGTAGTGGTTGAGTCCATCAAGGACAACGCGGAGTGCTGTGTGTAGCTCCTGATAGATTCCTTGTTATCTTTTACAACTTCGGCAAGCATTGTTCCTCCTGACACAGCGGCCGTGTCAGCTAGAGTGAATGTTATCCCAGACAACCATGAATTGAAGACTAAAGAGTGTTTGGGCCAGAATAACTGGCTTTGAAATGGAGCCAAACAGTCTTTTAGCAGTGGGAGGGGCACGTCCAAGGCAGGGGGATCTCAGATGACCTTGGCACCCATGAGACGCTTAGCTTTGGGAGGCCCTTGAAGTTGCAGGTAGCAAAAATCTCTGCCCCCAAAGCTTGGAGTAAGAAGAAGAAGCCATGGTGGTGACAGGGTAACGATGTATTTGCGGTAATAGGAGCTAATTAACCCAGACGGCTGATTTTAATTATTGCTGTCATCTGCTGAAATCAGCTAGCTGACAGAGTGGTTCAGTTTCATCTTTTCCAATAGGAGGGTATGCAAAAACTATTCTTTCCCCCTTCTCACTAACTTATTTTTGCTTAAGAAAAACCAGCCTGAAATGAGAACCCCCTTACGGTTTCCCTTGAGTTGACTTGGTACCTTCTTTTGTGTGTGCCTTTATCTCACTGGATCACGTGAACCAGGCAGAGAACAATTCCACATTTCCTGTTTGACAGTTTTTTTTCCCCCAGTGGGGCTCCCAGGATAAACTTCTTTGGATCCTCCAGTAGAGCTTCCAATATGGGAGAAGGGATGGCGTATACTTAGAACTAATGTGTTGGTAGCTCTGTGTTAAATTCTGAGGAGATCCATGAAGAGATGGTACTCAATTTCATAATCTCATGGTAGGAGCCATATGTGCATTTAGATTTATAGAATTACGCAATGGGTGCTTTGCGTCTTGGAGTGAAGCAAGGTCATGTGGAAACATCTGGAGCAGTTCCTGGATGCTTGGTCTTCCCACGGGATGAGGCAATAGTGCTGGTCCTAATATGTCCCCAGGCAGTGGACAGAATGGTATCATTTATAGAAGGCATCCTGGCATTTGCCTGGCAGTCTGTGGGCTCATGTGCCTTTTCCTATAGGAATGGGTGGAGGCAAGAGACAGACCTGAAGCTTCACATCCCCTGGGGGTCCATCTGGAGGCCCTAGGGCCCAGATCATGTCCTGGAAATCTCAATCTGTGACCCAACACGTTGAGTGTAAATGACCTGCTACTGTTGGTGTTGGAGTTTGTCGTTCTTAAGGTGTTTCCTCTATGGGAGAGATATGAAATTATTTCAGACCCTAGGGTCTGATGATGGAATATGTGGCACATACTAATGAATCCCTTGCCAAGCGTCACCCTGGCCCAGCCCCACTGTTCCCCCAGGGCCTGAGCTCTTCTGAGCAGTCAAGTTGGAATCCTCTGGACTTCCCAGATCCTTAAGCCACGGAATCTGGCATTCACTTCTCTGATTGTTTCATGGTTGTGCATTTTGAGTCATCAGCATCTTTCCTTGTAGGAGCCACGTCTATACATCCTTCGTGGTCTTCTGGGGAGCTGTGTAGAGTTGTGCCTCTCCACCCATAGTCCTTCCAGGCTCTCCTTCTCATGCCACATCCCCCTTGTTGGGTACTGACAAGGGGCCCAGCCCAGTTTGGCAGTAAAAGGAGCCAAGGGAAGTGTGTGAAATGTTCCTTTCCTCAAAGAGCTTCTGGAACGGGTGGAGAAATGAGACATTCACATGTGAGAAAAACACAAGATCTGACATTCCAGAATTAAATGTGAGCAAGAGCAGCCTGGAAGTGGGAGGGCGAAGAAACGGGGCTTAGGGGCAGAGAAGGAAGGTGTCACAGACAAGGAGGGCTGCAGGCTGACCGCCGCTCTAAGTGTGGTGCGGGTGTGGATGGTGGGTAAGAACGTGCTGCTTGATAAGCCAGGGGCCTCACCGTCCTCTGCTCATGGTCAGGTCCAGCGTGCGTGCCCCGTGTCTGCCAGAGGCCCTGTGGGAGAGAGCAGGGAGGTGGGGACTGTGGTGCGGGCCAGGGAGCTTTCCTTGTCCAAAGGGGAGTAGATGCTCTCCTAGGTGTCCACATGGAACTCAGGCCCATTCTGCCAGGTCTCCCAGTTTTTCAAGAGAAGCTGGAAGTCTGGCTTTCTCTGTGACATCGGGGAACTTCTATAACATTGTCTGAGCTGAACTCAATGCATCTGTGCTGCTCTCCTGCTAGATGGGAACTCTGGCCTCTGCCGTCACAGTGTGCTCTTTCCGCAGGGTGGCAGTGCCCGGGAGCCTGGTATCCCCCCACTTCCCACTGGAACCAGAGCCCGGCTGCCTTTGTGTGGCCACCCCTGGTGCCCCGAGGGTTCCCAAACAGGTCATGGGATCCCGGCTTCATCCTCAGTGCAGGGGGAAGAGAGCTCCCCTGTGGGGAAGCTGCCTTTCCCATATTCAGTGGGCTGCTTGCTGTCTTGTTGGACGGGGATCTCAGGAAGCTGGCGGTGGGGTGGGGTGGGCATGGTTTTTGGGGACATAAGCAGTGAATCCAAGTGTTGTGGTCTGTCATTTCTTAGCAACAAACTCAGCAGCTTGCGTCCCAGTTTAATAAATCTAGACCTTTGTGGCTCGTACAACAAGCGTGATGACAAGTAATAATAGCTCAGAAGAAAAAGGAAGTTTTTTTTTTTTTGGGTCATTCCTGACTCATGTGTCTAGGCATGGGAAATCCAGGCAAGGGTGGCCACAGATGTTCTCTGGAGATGGAAGACACAAACCCAGAGGTGGTACTGCATGGACTGGGAGGTCTGAGGGGGTCCATCTAGGAGGAGGACGCTCCACGGGAGCACCCTGAGCTCCTCAGATGTCCCAGGCTTCTTGAAGGCATGTGGTGGTTAGGAGCCTGGATTCCAGAGCCAGACTGCCTGGGTTCAGATGACTGCTGTCCTGCTTCCTAGCTCTGTGACCTTGAGTAACTTGCTTGAACTCTTTGTGCCATACTCTATTCATCTTTAGACACAAATAATAATAGTAATAATAACAGTGGTGATGATGATACCTCCCATACACTGTTGTGAGAATTAAAACTGCTGTATGTGAACCACTTAGAAGACTCTGGTTTGCAAGAAGTGTTTGCTATTATTATTTTTGTTACTATACCTATACCACATACAGAAGAAAGACGCACCCTCCCTTGCCCATAAGTAGTAAATGCCTTTGACTCACGGGGCAACATTATTTATAAGCAATGGAAGTTCATTGACTCTCATTATTCTAGCAGACTTCTCCTCCTCGGGTGTGTCCCTGTCTCCTCCTCTCTTGAACACCCCGTAAAGTAGGGGATGTATATACTGTCCCTCTGTCAGGCGGTATCAAGGAAGTGGAGTGGCTTCTTCACAGCACCTTGTCAGTTTAACCTTTGTCATCCTTTACCAGTTGTTGCTTTCTGGAGTCAGCTCGTCTAGAGGGTGGAGTGGTGCTTTCTTTAGGGAGAAGGTGGGTTTGAGCTCTAGACATCTCGAACCCACGTGTTCCCAGGCCCATCCAGTGGCACCATGCTTCCTTCTCACTGACACTTTGGGCCACAAAGGGAGGACAAAGATGAAAACCCAGCAGGCCAGACACTGTCCTCTCTCAACAACACTCCAAACCTGGCTGGCCATAGTTCTGTTTTCAGCCAGGGTACAGGCCCACTGGGACAGCGGGGGGGGGGGCACCCAGCCACAGTCAGCCCCCAAAGACAGAAGAGTCAATCTGCACTAATACTGGACTCACCGAGCACTTGAAACGCGGCTTGTCTGACTGAGACATGCTGTATGCGTAAAATACAAAATGACCTCTGAAGGCTTAGTATAGAAAAAAAGAATGTAAAATAGTTCACTAATAATTTTTATCCACACGATGGACTATCATTCAGCAATTAAAAGCAAGGAAGGCCTCATGGAGTGTGCTAAGCCATGGATGAGCCTTGAACACATTTATGGGAAGTCAAAGACGCTGGTCACCAAAGACCACATACTATGTAATTCCACTTATATGAAGTGTCCAGAGCAGGTGGACCTATAGAGACAGAACGTACATGATGATTGCCTTGGGTTAGGCCTGGGGGTAATGGAGAGCGACTGCTGTTGAGTGAAGGATGTCTTTTCAGGGTGCTGAAAGTATTGTAAAATTACTCACGATGATGGTTTCACAACTCTATAAACATACTAGCAACCATTTAATTGTACGCTTTACGTGGGTGAATTTTATGGCAGGTAAGGTAGATCTCAAAAATAGGTGGTAAAATGGTTTTTATATTTATTACGTGGTGAAATGATAATATTTTTGATGTATCAGGTTAAGTAAAAGGCATTAAAACTAATGTCACCAGTTGCGTTGTACTTTTATAATGTGTCTGGGAGAAAATGCAAAATTGCCTCTGTGGCTCACGGTGTATTTCTGTTGGACTGCACCACACTGCACATTCTCGGAGGACCTTCCGGGTTCCAAAATTATATTCTTCCACAAAACGACCCCCAGGTTTGGACTTCTGATGACTCATCTGGTACCATGGCTAAAACTCAACTTGAAAAAAAGTTCATTTGGGTCTTTTTTTAAAACCATTTGCAAAAATAGGTTTTTGGAGAGAAATCCTGGAAGGAGGCACAGAGTCACATAAGGTGAGCCTGAGCACTGAGACTGTCACTTTCTCCTGTCCCCATGAGCCACCAGAGCCATCTGTAACTGTGGACAAGGCTATTTTTAAAAATTTACAATCTAAGCCTGAACAATGGTTTCTTCAGTCGATCCTCCTTTTGCAAAGTTGATTCTGGGGCCATTGCTGCCCAGAGGAACAGGCAGTAAATCCCTGGTTGGCAATATGGCTTTAAAGGAGCAAGTGCCTGGCTTCCTTATATCCTTATGGCCCAGCCGGAGACCACAGGAGTGTCTTTCATTCCCCCAAAGGCTCAGTGTCAAAACACAAAGGTTGGCCCCCAGTCTCATGCATAAGGAGGGCTGAAGATGATCTCTGGAAGTGTCTTTTGGCTTTAGTCCCCCCAGTAGCTGTTATTCACTAGATGCTGGTTGTCCATTGCCTTAATGGGCCATCACTTACTCAATGGTGAGCCTGTACCCTCATCTGGGCCCTGTGATTGTACTCCATCCACACTGCCCCTAACTGCCTGAGGGCTTCCTCTGGCTGCTGGGTCCCGCTGGGCCCAACAGAGGCCAGTCTGCTGCCTTTTGCTGGGTGCTGTAGGGAAATGCAGGCTCCCAAGTAATACAGCTTTGTGGAGATACTGGACTCCTCCAAGAACAGGGAAGTATCAACGTGCATTAAAAAAAAGTCCCTGGGTGTGGCTTGTATTTCCCCTGTGAGGGGGTCTTTCCCTTTTGCTCCTTCAGCCAACCCTTAGAAGGCTGGCAGAGTCTCTGAGGCCTTGTCAACTTCTGCATTCTTCAGCACCTGCTCTTGCATAGGTCCCTGTTTGGAATGTTATCCCTAAACTCCTTTACCTCTCTTTTGATCTCTCTTCATTTAAATGGTCAATGAAAGTGTTCATCATTTTGGGGAGGCCCAGCTGCTGGAGGCCGGTACCCCTGTCCCACCTGCTCCCGCCCCTGTCATCCCATGTCTCTGGATGAGCTCCTTTCTGCCCCGTGAGCTCTTGCACATTTCAGCATTTGGGCAAGGGCTTGCGGAAGCAAGGGATTTCTGTAAAACCTGTTTTGTCATTTCTCCAGGGAGCAAGGCAAAAGCAAACTTCTTTATTTCCTGGGCTTCTTTTGAAATAATTGTGGTCACAGAGACATAGTCATAAAAACAGTAATGTCGAGGAAGAAAGAGTGAACACTTTCCCATAGCTTTTCCACTAAGTGTGAGATTTCCAGCGATCTCCAGAAAAGAATAAGCAGACGCAGAGCTTGCACAGAAGGATATAGCACAAGAGACAGAAAATTTGACCAAGGCCACTGTCCACAGAAATCCACAGGGTGGTTTCCAGGACACTAGGCAAATCATGTCGAGGCCCTGTCTCGTCCTGGCAACAATGCACCGGAGGAGCGTGCCTTGTCACCAGATTCCCATTTTAACATTAGCGCAGCCATAGGGCCTGTGTTATGATTAAATTAGGGTCAGGTACGTTTTCTTGTAACAATGATATCCAGAGGAGGGATTGAAAGTGGAGCTGCTTGAAGATAATCTGCCTCTGGATCTCCCAGGAGAGGACATTGTGCTGATGTGGCTTCGCTACTGAGGGAAGGCCTCCCCAGCCCTCTGATGAGAAGGCACGTCAGACTGTCTCCAGCAGAGGGAAGGAAACAAGTGTGTAGCCAGCCAGGCAGCAAGGCACTGGGATGTCCTGCCTTCAACGCCTGGATGTCTCAGGAGCACAGGCTATGGGGTTCACGAGTGTTGGTTCTGGAATGGAAGGCTTCCACCCGCTGGACACTGCCAGAACATTCTCTTCTCCGTGACCGGTGTTTGCAGTACACTTGGCCACTGTGTCAGTACCAGCCAAGGTGTTGTGATCACCCAGTGGCCAGCGCCCCTCCCCGCCTGGAGGGGTTCCCCATCTACATGGCTCTTGGCCACATCGCTGTGATCTTTCTTTTTCTCCCTCCCAGAAACTATAAGGGGGGATGGTATTGATATTCATGTACCTATGGTATCTTCTTTAACATTATTTCCCCTCCAACATTTTATATGAAAATATTCAACCATAGAGCAACATGGAAGGAACACTCAGGTACTCACCACCTAGACTCCACCATTAACTTTTTACTATAGTCACAACTTTTTTTTTTTTTGCCGTGTTGAAATCTAGCCTTAACCCTCCCATGTCTCAGATGGAAACATGGATGGGAATATAATGCAAAAGAGCATCTTAATGCAACTGAGGCAAGAATCCAGGTGTTCTGAGTTGAGGGCAGGTCAAGGGAAAGAAAATGTTCCCTGAATGGGAGCTAGAAGGTGGGGGTGCCAGGCCAGGCTCCGCTGCTAAAAAGCCTGTGTCCCTAAGGGGATCACCATCATTCTCACAGGACAGTACTCATGCTGACCTTGGATGAAGTGCTCCCTGCAGTCTAGTCCAAGGCAGGGACTGGACCTTCAGTGTGGGACCTTTAGCAGATTACTGGCCTAGATTCTGAGCTGTTGGTTTCTCATTTGGGAAGCGGAGATAACAACACCCACTTCACAAAGCTGTTGTAAGATGACATGAGGTATTGAGATGCTATGAAAATGCCCCAAATGATGCCTGGCGAGGGTCACCCCTATTGTGAATACAGAAACACGGATACCTTTGTATGGTGTCCAGCACATGGTCTCACAGAGGGTCCACTTATTATATTGCTGAAGGTACATCTGTTCTGTATTTAGAAACAGTAGTAGTAACAAGAGCAGTAGTTCTTGTGGAGTTAAGTAAACCTGAACCAAAGACAAAAAGAGCCAGAGAGAAAAAAATTTCTTGGTTCACACCCTGAGCATCCTCTGCATGCATCTGTGGAAAGAGCTATTACATTCATCTCTGTGGATGAGAATTTTCTGGCTTATTGCTTCTCATAAAAGATTGAAGCGATGAGAGCATCGTCCCCTGCGGCCCTTTGGAGAAGGCCTGGGGGCATCATGGCTGTATAGGACACGATTATGGGAGCTTTGCCGTCCTGTGGGGCATCCGCCTCGGGCATGGATGGACACACTCCTCTCACTTGGTGACTTCCTGCTGATCACCTGGCAGTAGTGACAGTTTGTGCTTGTCATCAGAGGGGGTGGGATCAACTCTAGTCACAGAGGCAGCGTGTTCTTACTTAAGCACCAAGTCAGGATGGCCCTGCAAGCAGGGGAAGGGCTCTCTGTAGCACTTCCGGAGCCCCCAGCTTCTCCTGTGCTGCCGGCTCCTCGGAAATTAGACGCGCCTTGCATGACTTCACGGAACTCTTCCGAGGCAAGGAGTCCTCTCGGAGAGGGGGGAATTTATTCTAGGGACTCCTCATCCCCGCTAGCCTCCTGTCTGCTGCTGTTTGGGGCTGAGAGGCAATATCGCTGACTGTGAGGGTGTCATGATGGGCGACGAGGGAAGGAGTGGAAGTGGGCCAGGTGCCACTGCTGACTCCGTGGTGGTTTGACCTGATGGATAATGGAGCCCCGAGAAGGGGGGCAGGACTTTGAGATGAGCTTTCACTGCTTTTATTGGGAAGCTTCATGTCTAGGTAGGCTCATCTATGGAACAGTTCATGTGTATAGGGCAGCTTCCAGGAAGAAGTTCATGCCTTGGGAAGGTCACACAGGTTAGAGAGTTGCACAGCTATGGTTTGGGCTAGAGCATGATATTTCTTGCAATGGTACACATTATCTTCTTAACAAAAGGCTTAATCTGGTATATCAGTCATGGCGCTTCATGCTGTCAGAAATAAAAAATTCAGAATGCCTATCACATTGGGGGATTTTTTCCGGAGGGTGTACCTGCAGGTAGGCCTATCAGTGGACCAGTGATGTCCTTAGGGACCCACTTTTTCCCTCTCCCTTTGCTTCCCTTCTTTATGTGAGCTTCATCCCAAGACCAGCTTCTCCCCTGGTGGCAAAATGGCTCTAGAGGTTCTAGGAATCGCCTCTTCACCTAGGAGGAGAGAGAAATAAGACATGAGTAGCTCTGTCTAGGGAGTGAGAGGCCTTCCTTCCCAGAGGCTGTTGGCAAACCTCCCCTCAATGTCTCACTGACCTAAATAGGGCCAATTGACACTCCTGAACCAATCTTTTTGGTTGTGGGCCTGTCCCTGGAGATGTGGTGGGGTCAAGCTACCCCTTCTCCATAACTTGCTACCGCTACCCAGTTGGGGAAGAGCGGAAGAGGTCTTGAGAAAAGGACCACAGTGTCGATGATATCTACCTTGAGGGCCGTTTACCCTACCCACTGTGTCTGTGATCCCTCTGCTTTTCCACCACCCACTCATCCTTCTGTCGTTGAGCGACTTGGATGTGATTCCAGGAGTGAAGGGCATGCTTCTCTGTTCTCAGAGTCCCTCATTCCATCACTGCTTCTCAGCCTGTGTGCATATGTGTGTCCTTTTGTTGACCTCTGGTCTCTTGTTTCCTACTTACTTCACGTTTAGAAACACTGGAAGAGGCCTTTTCTTTTTTTCTTTCTGGCATCCTGTCAAAGGGCTTCCTGACCTTGGCTGGTGGTGGCTGTGATAGATGGGGTCTCTCTCAGTATTTGAAATGGCAGGGCCTCGCCTTGGGAGAGCACCTGGGCTGGAGCGAAGGGTGCAGACAGGTGTGCATGGAGCAAACTGCACTGACTGTGATGAGGAACCATGTGGCAGGTCCTAAATACTGAACCTTGATTGTTGTTTTCGGCCGGACGTTACTGGCAGTCTGCTTTTGTCAGAATTCTGGAAAATAAACAAAGCCTGATTCTTTAGGCAAACACCAAATCCATAGAAGTACACTTGGGGGGCTTCACTGGGGATCAGGGCAAGGGAGGTGTTGCTCTCTGGCTAGAAGGTTAGAAGCAACCCTGCCCATTGCTCAGGTAGCAGGTGATAGCCTGGAAGGTCCTGTGTGCATCCTGACTTAGTCTGGCCATTCATGTATTTTTCTCTCCATCTTTCCTTTCCTGATGCCGGATCTCTGACTTGGGCCTGAAACCTGAGAGGGAATGAAAAGGATCCTATCTTTCTTTCCACTCAACCTTGTTTGTCTCCAATGGATGGCTTCAGTTTCCAACTTGGAAAGGGGCAAGCTGTGGGCCAACGAGTAGGAAAAAGTGAGAAGAACCAAGTGGCTTTGTGCTTAAATGAAAACCGCACTGGCTGTCCTCTCTTTGGTCCTGTCCTTCTCATTGTGAGGCATCAAGAGAATATTTTAGTTCTGGCGTCAACTTCCCTGGTGAGAGAAGAGAGAAGGAAAAGAAAACATTATTGGAAAATCTACATATCCATGGCTCTGGACCAGTCACATCTTCCCACTTGCTTCAAGAGGCGTTCTTTCCAAGATGAGGCCAAGGTTACCTTTGGTAGCTGACATCATTTGGTGTCCCTCAGCCTTCCCAGATTCTGGCTGCAGCTGCGGTGGATAGTTTGATGTGAGTTCAGACTCTTGTTGCAGTGGCCCTCAAGCATGGCCCAGGGTCTTTCCCAGCAGGTGGGAGCTGGCTTGGCCCACTCAAAGTACAGCCCAGAATTTGTGGGGGTTCATGCTCCTGGCGCAGCCCTCAGCTAGCTGGCCATGGGAACCACAGCCCTCTTCCTTCAGGTAGGCATCCTGGATGCATCTCT
The DNA here is from genome assembly GCF_002007445.2 of Ailuropoda melanoleuca. NCBI lineage: Eukaryota > Metazoa > Chordata > Mammalia > Carnivora > Ursidae > Ailuropoda > Ailuropoda melanoleuca. Next base: position 88,368,623 of record NC_048230.1, read on the forward strand.
GAGCTTCTAGTGGGTTTGTGCCCTAGTTTCCAGCAGAAGTAGCCTCCATAGCGTGTCCTTATATAGCTAGTGTCCCTTTCCCTGTCTTGCTTTCCACTCTGCCTCCCTCCTTTACTTGGGATCCCCTTCAGAGGAAACTACCTGCACCCAAGTCTTTATCTCAGAGTTAGCATTTGGAGAACCCAAAACAGGACACCTCCAACATGGTAGACATCGCATTACCATCTAAAGCTTTACTGTGGTGTCACAGCAACATTTGAAGCTTTTGTTTTTTTGTCTTGGCCAACCTCTGGCCATTCATTGTCTGGTCCTGGCTGACAGGGTATTTTGGGGGGGGGGTTTGTGCAGACTCTCTTTCTCTACGTAGCATCAGTGGCCAGCCTTCATCCCTTGCAGCCTGTACTTGAACCCCTTATTTCCCAAAGTCATCTCAATCCTCATACAATTTCCTGGTGCTCTCTTAGCTTTATTTGGTTCATAGAAACCATTGGGAGGCTCTGTGTTCATGGTAGGATGAATGACATTTATTCAGAGAAAAGAAGGAGCTCTCTGAGAGTGCACCCCATGGACATGGTGTGGATGAAGGCTAGGGAAGCTTTGGGGACTGGCGTGTGATACAGATGTGGAGGTTCTAATATTTTCTTCCCACCCTTCAGTGAGTCATACAGCCCATCCTCTTGGAGTGCATGACTCTGAAGGATGGGGACAGGGGTACCATGGGACCCTGTCAACCTTTGGTCAGATGACTCTACCCTGTATTTATAAAAATCTCAGCTCAAGGGACTTTAGAGGTTGGATCATTCATGCCTTTCAATTTTCAGATGCAGCAACTGAGATAAAGTGACTTAGCTTCTCCAACAGCCTGGAGCTAGTTATAGAACTGGCAAAGAATTCCAAGTCACCAAATGCCCAACATGGTGAATTCCTGTGACCACAAGCCCTGGGGTCTTGGAACAGACCCACTTGCTTTATTTAGTAGGGCAATGAAAGAAGATGGAGCGATTTTGAAAAGAGAAACTCTGAAACCAGGTTGCTGGGGCCAGATCTTTCGAGCCTTTCCGAGGACTCTGAAGATGGATCCGGGGAGGCAGACATGGCAGGCAGTGTCTCAGGGCACCCGCCCAGGACCATGGAGGCCAAAACACCATCTCTGGCCGTGGTTTATGTGGTGCTCCATGAGGGGCCTTTCCAGTCTCTGAGGGTGTTGAGGGGTCCCTGCATTTCCGACTTCAGAGGTGGAGAGACCAAGCTGGGAACCGTACTGGGAACTGTGTAGGCACGCAACGACGTCTGTGAACACGTTAGCAGTAAAATAGTGCACACAAGTCAGCTGTTTAAACGCAGCATTTCATGCAGTATGAGTCTGAGGTGGGCCCCGGAAGGTGCATTTCTAGCAAGCTCCCAGGCAACGCTTGCGTGGCTGGTCCCAGGACCTCTTTGAGGAGCAAGGCTGTAATGTGAACAGTTTTGTCCAGAAACCTGGAAATCCTGAATTTCTGGTTCAGGATTGCCACTAAAATTCTTGGCTTGTCATTGAAACATAATCCCCCTGGTCAAAGGGCATGACCCCTGAGGGATGATACAGAATCCCCCTGGGGATCTTTTCCTAGGGATTTGTGGATTACTCCCAGTCCCGCCCGGATGGTGGCTTGAGTGAAGCACAGTAACACTGTGGCTCTCCAGCATCACCTGAGTTCCAGGCCAGGCAGACATAGGGAGGAGGAAAACACAAGCAGGCAGGGTATTCCTGGAGCTTACATACAGATTGGAGGGTGGAGAAGAGCAATAAGGACAGATTATGATTTTGTCTGTGATATGTAATCTGAAGGAGGAGTAGCTCCTTTTCTGGGAGCTTGTGGTGAGAGAGGTCCTGGAAGATCAGGGAGGGCTGCCTGGAGGAAGGGCTTCCCTCTGGAAGCAGTGAGGGACTCAGTCTCACAACCAGGCCTGCCTTGTTTGGCCATGGTGGAGTCTGTATCTGGGGCCGATTTGGACTCTTGGCTCATGCCTTTGGTGGTGCCTTGGGCAGGCCCTTGTCCCCAAGGCCACTCTTGCAGGAGCTGAGCCAGCCTCTGTGGGCCTGGGGTGGGTGTGTGAGCTGGGCTTGGGGTGAGGAGGGAGGGGAAGGTGCAGCAGGGGTGGGGACTTTGCAGAGGAGTAGAGAGATAGCTGGGCCTTCCTTTGCCCCTCTTATGGGTTGGTTTGCCCAGGGACTGGTTATGGGACCAGTCTTTCTGATGCAGGACATGACTGAACACCACAGCATGGTCTGAAGCCCCAGCAGCCTGCTGTGTGCTCCCTGCCCTCCCTTTCTCCATTGGAGGCCCTGGCTTTCCTGCACCCCTCAGTCTAGCAGTGGTAGGCAGGGACCAGTTCCCTCTGCCCTGCAGGCTCCCTGTGTGTGTTATGCTGGGAAGACTGCCCCTTGCGCCCTGGGAGCAACGGCTTAGGCTCCAGTGTGCCCCATGTGGCTTCTGGCTCTCCCGGCTTGAGATCCGCATTTCCATCCAGCCCCCAGGAGGTGCCCATGCTGTAGCTAACCAACCACCCTGCAAGAGACCTCCAGAGAACAGGGCATCAACGGCAGTGCCTGCCTCTGGGGCAGGTGTTTCGAGGTAACTCTTCCCATCTGAGTGAAAGGGTGGCCCAGTGGTGGGACCAAAAGGTTTCCGCTTTCAACAGGGTTTTTGTTGAGGTGTTAAATGCCTCGGTGCAGGGAGGTTTAAATTCAGTTTGAAAGCTGCAGCCTGTGAATGCCGTACGTACGTGGTTGCAGTGCAGGAGAGGGGAGATCTTGACCCAGCGCACTGGGTTCTCAGGGTCCCCCACGCATCGGACAGTGTGTGTAAGCAGCTAGAGAGAGGAGAAGTTTAAATAGAGTATGTGGCCTTCCTGCCGCAACGAGGCCTCTGGATCTGCCCTTTTCTGTTTTTCTTTAAGCTTGAGGCAGTGGAGAAGAACCAGTGCACAGCCTGTTCAGCCTCTGGCTTCTTCCTCTCCTGGTGGTTTTGGAGAGCTCACAACCTCTCCACAGTTCGTGTTCCTTTCCAGGGACCAAGAACAGTGCAGAGACACACTCTTCTTTCAGCTAGAAAATCCATGTGAAAATCCACGTGCAGAAAACCGGCGCCTCCATTGCCCCTTCTTCACCCCCAGAGGGTGAGAACCACTGGGCTCACCCTCGAGAGACTCTAGGAGTGGGGTCAGGAAGGGGCCATGTGGAGGGTGCTGCTGGGGGCCGGCAGATTTCACCCCTGCTCACCGAGTCTGCAGAAGGCGGTCTGCTGGCTGCGGGCTTATGCAAACCTGACCTCCGACCCCGGGGTGAGGACCTGGGGCGCAGAGAGTGGAGACAGCTGTGTAAACTGCGGGGTGGGGTATTTATAGCCATGGTGAGGAGCGCTGAGCCAGCCTAGAGAGCCAGAGCCAGTTACTGCAGCCATTGGCTCCGTCTCTTGTTCTCTGTTAACTGAGGTTTCTGGACATTATTTCTTCAGTGTTGCATTAGGCATTCCAGACTCAGTTTCCTCATCTGCACATGGGGGGCTATTGCCCCAATCCTCTGGGCATTTCAGAGTGGTGGCTGTCTCCATCCAGTGTTCAAGAAGAAGTGCAGTATTCCAGTTTTCAGGGAGGGGAGAGTTAACATAGCCTCTCAAAGTGAGCCTTGCTGACCCCTTGAGGCTGTGTCCCCTGGGCTCCCGGAGCTCTGGGACAAGGTGGGATGTGCATACCTGGGCTTGGGAGTTAGATCTGGGCTTGAGTCCTGGTTTGGCCGCTCAGCCCCATCATCAGCAGCAGTGGGGTGGTGGAAAGGCTGCGGAGAGCATGGGGTGGCGTGGTGCATAGGCAAGGGGCACGCAGGCCAGTCGTTATGTTGCTGCAGCATGCCCGCCCGTCTGCTGCCTGCCTATGTGTCTGCGGGAGTCCCCTCCTCAGAGAGCAGACGGCCCGCCTCTCCAAGGGGTCTGGGGCCAGTATTTGGGAAGGACGGAAGACCCGTGGACAAGGGTACACACAGGAGAAAGCATGTTAATCTTCGGGAGAAGGCTGAGATCTGGGGGACCCAAGGAAGTCCATTCTTGGTGTCAGAAAACTTTGGGTTCTCCAAACCCCAGTCCCAGGGAGGAAGAAGGGGTGGGGGAAGAGAGTGCGAGTGAGAGAGAGATGGGGGGGTTGGTAAGAGGAGGAGAGGGTGAGCACACAGCTCTGTAATGGAAACTTGGCATCCAGCCTCCACTTCTTTCCTTCCTTAGCGCATGTGGCTTGAGTCTCGGGTTGAGAACGTCTTCCCCTTTCAGCAGGCACCCCTCACGGTCTCCATGGCCCGCTCCTGTCCCCCCTTCTCAGGGCCTGCAGTCATCCATGCTGCCTTCGCCGGTGACACATGACATGTGAGCCTCCTGCCTCCCTCCTCACACGCCCCCTCCCCCCGGACTAATTAGGCCAACATGCAACTTCCAGAGCCTGGCAGATGGAGGAGCCAAGAATGCGGTGGACAGGCGCCAAGTGTTTTTGTTGACATTGCTCAAGTGCAGCTTTGTGGAGCAGCCTCTGCCGGAGCAGAGAAGTCCAAGGAAGCCGGAGATGAGTGAAGGGAGAGCAGGGAGAAACGCAAGTGGGTGCCTCTTCCATTCCCCTCTGCCTTCCCCACGGCCCACTCTCTGCCCCTCCTAAATGCAGCAGTAGAGCCCTCCAAGTCATGACCCATGGGACCAGCTTAGTCTGTAAGAAGTCCACACTGAGTGGAGCGCCATGCATTCACTGGGGTTTTTGGAGCTGTTTTCTTTTCTGTTTGTGGTGGCTTCACGCAGTGTATGCCTCGCCACTGTTCCTGATTGTTTCCAAGGAAACGACCTTCCTGGAAGTAGGTTTAGGGAGACTGTCTTCACCCCTAACCTGTTAAAAGGTTCAGGCTGCATTGTTGATCTGCCTCACTGTAGCTGAATAATGCAAACCAGGTGGACTGCATCTTCCCCAGGGATCAACCTGAATGTGGCCTTGGAGTCACCAGACCTGGGTTCAAATCCCCATTCTGCCCCTCATTGCTTGCCACGGGACCTTGGGTGAGTCTTTGAACCTCTTTGTGCTTTGATTTCCTTATTTGCAAATGGAGCTAATAGCTCAAAATAAGACTGCTGTTAAAATGAAACATGGATGGAGTGGAAAGTTCTTCACACGTAATAGACACTCAATTAATGGAAGCCATAATAGTTATTAAATGGTAGTTGGGGTAGCTGGCTATGGATTGGCTCTGATTTTAGGCAAATCTTTTCTACCCTGACTTATTTACTCCAGAGGTAGGTCGACCCGGCACCAACTGCCCCTGCCTACCTCACCGGGATATTGTGAGGACAAATGGAATGGGGTATGATATTGTTACACTTGCTTCTCGGTGGGGAAGGAAGTGAATGCCGTACTAGCTGTCATCACTCTGATTTTCTCAGACTCTGGTCTCTGCATTAGTAGTTCAGTGGTTAGTGGTCAACTATATTTTTGTTGAGATAAAAATTTGTAGGTTTTGGAATCCAGAGGTGCTGCCTTAATAGTCTCTAATGCCTGAAGATATTGAATCATTATGTAAAAAAAAATCCTCTAATTTTCTGCTACAATAGCTGGCTTTATTTTTACATCTCTTAATTGGTATCAGCTTTTCTTTCAGAATTACAGAACCATGGAAACTTGGCCTGAGAAAGAACTTTGGAAGTCATTGGAAGGGACACTTGCTTCTTTGCAAATCTTTGGAGTCTTCCTAAACATTCGGATTGCAGTACCACAAAGCACTCTTCTCTGACCCTGATTATGACAACAGGACAGTGGCCAATCTGTTCATCCGTAGCGCCACTACCTTTGGATCCCATGCAGGCTGGGAAATGCCATTGGTGCCCTGCCTGTATCTCTTTTTCATTCTTGCCTCTTCAGTGCTCACTGGTGCTTGTTTAACGTTTAGCAGTTGCATCTCTTTGTTGAAGGCCTTTTCCTGGGTGCTAGAGCCCTCCGCAGACACCCACGTGCCAGGTTAGAGGTGCCAGGGAATTCATGTCCCCTGGGAAGAGCCTTCAACCGTTGGCAGAGCAGGAATAGGTAGATACATACCTAAGCTTGCTCACCCCTGAGGGTCTGAGATACCTGTCTACTCTGACCCCCCGGGCTGTCCGGGGAAGCCAAGCTCTAGTTGACTCATTTTGGTGACTGGCTTGAAGTGTACCGTCTGTTGGCTGGCACCCCTTCCCTGTCCCATGTTCCTGTTCCCCTACAGGTGCTTCCTGGGATCACCCCTACCCCCTATAGGAAACACCCGTGTTCAAATCCTCATTTCCGGGGCTGCTGTGGAAACCCAGCCTGAGACAAGCAGGTTGTCTTTCTCCACACTTGCAGATCGTTTGTGGCATTACGGTGCTATATTCACATTTTAGGGCTGCTTGTTGGATTTTCAGGCCACTGACCTTATTGTTTCTTCAGGAGTTTTTGAAATTTTTTTCTCTGCTTGTCACCATTCTTAATCTTAAGAATTAACTGTTGAGGTTAACCAGACGACACACATGCCTTGCTTTCACCTTGAATCATCTCTGGTACTGTTCTCTTAGTTATGACTAAACTGATGTATGTGCCCACCATGTAGGCTTCTGCATTTCAGACTCTAAACTGATTGTTTATTTTAGTTAGGCTCCACATTCTGCATTTTTTTGTGAATATGCCTTAAATAGCTCTTCTGGCTAATGTGTGTAAGTTGTAATGAGGAGACTTGATGATTTTATATCTGAGAGCAAATTCCGTTTGACTGAGGAGGACCTCAGTGCGTGAGCTGCTGCTGTGCATGTGTTCTGTGGCTCACGTGAGTTGCCTGCAAGCATTGTGATTTCCAGAAACTTCCACAAGTCTTACTTTGTCCATCCCCAAAGTGGGAATAGTTAGTTCTTTTTTTGTTTTTAATTTTTTATTATGTTATGTTAGTCACCATACAGTACATGCTTAGTTTTTGATGTAGTGTTCCATGATTCATTGTTTGGCATATAACAGCCAGTAATCAAATCGAAAAATAGGCAGAAGATATGAACAGACACTTTTCCAAAGAAGGCATACAAATGGCTAACAGACACGTGAAAAAATGTTCAAAATCATTAGCCATCAGGGAAATTCAAATCAAAACCACATTGAGATACCACCTTACACCAGTTAGAATGACAAAAATTGACAAGGCAAGAAACTACAAATGTTGGAGAGGATGTGGAGAAAGGGGAACCCTCTTACAGTGTTGGTGGGAATGCAAGTTGGTACAGCCACTTTGGAAAACAGTGTGGAGGTCCCACAAAAAGTTAAAAATAGAGCTATGCTATGACCTAGCAATTGCACTACTGGGTATTTACCCCAAAGATACAGACATAGTGAAGAGAAGGGCCATATGCACCCCAATGTTCATAGCAGCATTGTCCACAATAGCTAAATCGTGGAAGGACCCGAGATGCCCTTCAACAGATGACTGGATTAAGAAGATGTGGTCCATATATACAATGGAATATTACTCAGCCATCAGAAAGAACGATTACTCAACATTTGCAACAACATGGACGGGACTGGAGGAGATTATGCTAAGTGAAATAAGTCAAGCAGAGAAAGACAATTTTCATATGGTTTCACTCATTTATGGAACATAAGAAATAGCAGGGAGATCAGTAGGAGAAGAAAGGGAAGAATGAAGGGGGGGGTAAACAGAAGGGGGAATGAACCACGAGAGACTATGGACTCTGGGAAACAAACTGAGGGCTTCAGAGAGGAGGGGGGTGGGAATAGTTATTTCAAGACATACTTACTGAGCACCTCCTCTGAGTCAGGAGTGATTTGGTGTTAGAGAGACAACAGTGGACAGAGTGGACAACATCCCTGCTCCCTCTTTCTTTCCCAAGCAGTGTTGTGAGGTTCAAATTCAACAATGAAGGTGAAACCATTTGGGAAACTAAAATCACCATGGAAATAGAGGAATGGGTATGATGACCTTCAGCTCTTCATTGCTCATTTCAGAACACCACCCTGATGTGACTGGATGGGATGCACCCCCCAGCCTTTCATGAAGTCCACCCGGCATGAATTAGGCCCTTATCTTGTACTTAGATCCGTTTTCTGCCCATTTTCTGCCCACAGCAAGTCTGGACATTCAAGGGGTGTCCCTTGCCTCATGGCACATCTTTCTTTAGTGCTGTGCTGCCAGGAAGACCATCTTTCCTCGCTTTTTCCACATCCCAGTAGCCCTCTGATGTCCAGCTCTGTTGGTTCTTGCACTTTGTCTTACTTGATTTGTCCATAGTGGTCAAGGCCATTGGCCACTCTTGCAATTCCCTTTCCGTTGACCTTGCCTTATGCCATTTCCCATTCTCTTCCCCTTCTTTTCATGATCCACTTCTGAATTCTTTTAGTCTACTTGCTCTCTGAAGTAATGTTGATTTCCCCACGACCTCTTCTCTTCTCTTTAGTTCCCTCCCCTCTTCCAGAAGACCCCATACATCATGTCTCATACTCTTCCCTGTTTGCTTATGACCCTCCTGATGCTGTCTGTAGCTTAGTTTACTCCCCTGAGGTGTCTCCACCCACACATACACTGGCAGCTTACCTCCCTTTCCGTGCTCTGCAGACACTTCAAGCTCAACAGGTCCTTAAAGGAACGTGGTCCGTTCTCCCCTCTGATGTGCCCTTCATCTTTGTTCTTTCTCCTGGCTTGTGGGTCCCTACAGTTGTCTCAGCTGGAGACCTCAGCACTGTTAATGATCATCCCATAATGCATTTAGTGGTTCAGTGTTTCCACATTTGTGCTTTCATCTCTTGTGTATGGAAGTCTTGTTATGTGGCGTTCACTGGCCCAGACTCTAAGGATGTTCACATGGTTCCCTAGCTAGGGCAAGCCTCCAGAAGCAGCTCCTGAGAAAGTGTTCAGCTGTGGGAGCTTTATTTGGGAGAAGTAAATGTTGGTGGGCTCGAGACAGTCATGCTGACTTCATGGACCTAGTTGTGCTCATCTCTTCCCAAATCCGTGTTTAGTGTGAGCACGTGGGCCATGTTGAAATTGGCCATGATGAGAATATTTACACTCTGGAAATTGGCCAGGGGCTCCAAACCAGGACTTTTCCCCCCAGAGTTGGTAGTTAAACATTTTTCAGCATGTTATTGGGAGTGAGGAATTAAGGCAGGGAAGGACAGCAGTTAAAATATTGTGTTTTATCAGGAGAGTTCTACTGTAGACAACTGGAGCATAATCCCAGTGGAGAAAAATCTGTAATCCGTTTAGAATACACACTTCACAGTCATCCCACTGGAGCAGGTGAGGTAGTAACACCAGTCCCTACCAGTCAGTGGCTGAGGGCAGCCTCTGTTGGGCCCAGCAGGATCCAGCAGCCAGAGGAAGCCCTCAGGCAGTCAGGAGCTGCTTGGACGGATATAGTGATAAGGCCCAAGAGGGGAGGGATAGGCTCATCATTGAGCGGGTGGTGGCTGATGAAGGCACTGGACATTGAGCATTGGGAAAGGCCAAAACCCAGCTGTTAGTGATGTGTGGTTATGCTCTTCTTCTCCCTAGACCTCGACTTCATGGACCTCCTAGGGGAAGACCGACAATGGACGGTGGGGAGGAAGTTAATGCAGGTGAACGACACTCTGACTTCAGAAGACGCAGGACTCCGAAGCAGCAAGAACTGCACTGAACCAGGTAACAGTCACAGCTGCTGCTGTGGGCAGTGGCTGCCGTTTTCTCTAGTTATGGCTAAGCAAGAGCTGGACGCCATGCTTTCCCTTTGAGTTCTAACCCAGAGAGATCATAGGGACATTTAGGGCAGGTGTCTAAGAAACTGAAAGGTGACATTCCCGGGGACCATTCAGGTGTGATTCTACTGTATTTTTTTCGAGGGTATGGGTGAAAAGGTAAGTCAAAGTCAGTGATTCTCCTAATTCTGTGCTATCAAATGTGGAGGCTGGTGCTCTCAAGTGGGAAACTGAGTCGGGAGCAGGATGGGTGAGGATGTTCTCTGGCCATCTTTGCTTTGATCCCTGGAATCCTCTCTGGCTGGTTTGTAAGCAGGAGCCTTGTTTCTGTCACAGTAAAGACACAGGGGTTGAACCATATCCTCAACTGTGTTGGTTGGTCTTCTTGGAAGAAGTGAATATTCGTTTATCAGATGTCATGTTTGATATCTGTTGTGTCTTTCCTCAGAGAGATATGGAACATTTTATCTCCAATGTATTGAACTTGAAAGGAAAGCAAACACAAAGGGAATGAAGGGGACTTGGAATTGTCAGAACTCTGCTCACCAAATCTCAGGAAAGGCGAGCGTCTTCTGGATGGATGAGGGCCTTGTTGGTTTAGACCAGGGGTCAGCGAACTTGACTCACAAATGGCCAGACAGGAAGTATTTTAGCTTTTGCAGGCTATATGCCATGTCTATAGTTTTTGTTTTTTAAAACACCCTTTTATAACCCTTTACACATTTAAAAACCATTCTTCACTCACAGATGGTACAGAACAGGCACTGGGTGGTATTAGGCATGTGGCTGTACTTTGCCAACCCCGACTTGGGCTCTTTGGCTCTCTGGACCTCCTGTCCGTGTGTGGTGGGAACTTGGGCCCCATGCGTGCCCCCTCTGAGGGGTCAGGAGCTCAACCATGTGTTGATACCACATCCAAAGGCCAGTCTCATTTTTAGTGTCACGCTGGAAAGATATAGTCTTCATTGCAGCTGAATGAACCTTAGACCTTTGAGAACAGAAGGTGCTCTGTGAAGTTGTACGTCTACCTTTCTCTGGGCGGAAGGTGGGTAGAGGTGTCCTTCACCACCATGCTAGAATTTTTATAGTGCATTCCCAAGCAGAGGTGGAAAGAATTAAAAATAGATTACCAGTGCCCACCCCCACCCCAAACCCACAACAACCCACAATGCTACATAGTCTATATTCCTCAAGCTGGAGAATTCAGGGATTACTGTGGCTGTTATTAAATGCTCTGAAGGAACGCCCTTGAAGGTTAGTAAGCACATGGCTGCTCTGTGAAGTAGAAGCAAATATGGGTGTGACGGGTCTGAGTGCCACCCTGAGCCAACAGAGCCCTTTGTAGAGAGACGCACCAAGAACCCTGGTTGCTGATCTGGTCATGTAGCCAAATATTTTTCTGTATCTTCCTATAACTAAGAGGCAGGTGGTCAGCGAGATGTCAGAAGACAGGAAATACAGCATTAGGGAGGCCAGTTGGCACCTTTGGTATACCTTTGGTATGGGGAAGAAGGGAGTCGCATGCAGTACAGTGACTGGCTCCAGGTTGCGGTCGGCCACCACGCTCAGAGCCGGTGGGGATGGAAGGGGCTTCTGTTCCTGTTGAGGAATGTGTGTTGGAAAGATGGTGCTGTCTCTGTGAGTGGCGTTATTCATTGTATCGAGAAGTGTCTTTCTCAGAGTGACAGGTGTAGAAGAATAAAGCACATTAAAAGCCATTGCAAGAGAAGAAATGACTCAGCTCCCAGGTAGAAAAGAAGATGTCCAGGTTTTTTAAAAAGAGCACCAGGCTAGCCCCTGCGGTGTTGGCAGGGAGGGCACAGGGGGAGAGAAGAGGAAGGGTTTCTAGAGGGCAGTGGGAGGAGTGAACAAGAGCTCATAATGCTGCTTAGAGCTAGTCCAGAAAGAATAAAGACCCAGAAGGAACATTCTTGAGGTGCTTGTTTGGGGGCTATGGGAACTGGGTTTGATATCTCGGGTCCTTGACTCTGAACCAAAGGCTACATACAAAGAAGGTGATCATGCCTGAAACAGGAGGGGTCTTTTTTAAGTCCTGACACAGCAGGGGCCTGCCTGGAGTCTCTCTTCTTCACCAATCCTGCTTTGACCACCCCAAGCTGCTGTGACCATTGTTTGCTGAATGTTTTTGGTACAAATGTCTCTAACTGTGCTGTCCAATATGGACACTCTGTGGTGACTTAAATTCAAATTAATTCAAATTAAATAGTTAAAAAATTAAGATTCTCAGCTGTGCTGGCTACATGTCAAATACCTAATAGCTGTGTGTGGCTCGTGGCTACCATATTGGAGTGCACAAATAATAGACCATATCCATCATCACAGAAAGTTCTTTTGGACGGGCAGGTCTAGAACTTCCAATTGTCTTTGGACGTATCTCCTGCCTTCCCAGCTTAATTACAAGCACCTCGAGGCTGTAAAGTGGACATGTAGATTTGAGAGCCCCATCTCTTCCTGGGTTTTTGGAGTCACCCTCACCTGGATTTGAATCCCAGCTTAGAAGCTGTGGGCTTTGGGCAAAATAGGCTTTCTGAGCCTCTGTCTGCTTCTATGAGAAATTGAGGTAATCACTCTGACCTTTCATGACTATTGTGAGGATTGGTAACAAAGTCATAAGGTATGACCAGCTTAGTGCCCTGTGTGTGATAGTTCTATAGTAGGAGCTCACTCATGGATTTCTCACTGTCTGCTGGGGGCAGCCATCCCTCCATTACTGGTGGGTCATGGAACTACCTTCTCCAGCCCTTCCTCACAGGAATGGGTACATTCGGCCCATCTGGTTCTGTCAATAGACCACGTCCTCAGGTGGCCTGGGGTCTGCGCAGTTAGGAAACTGGGCTGAGAGGTTCAAGCACTATTTCCTAATACAGACAAGCTTGAAAGATCCTGCCACCATAATGAGCATAGCACCTCTGATGAACATTCTCTTTCTACGAGAACATGGTCGAAACATGACCACAGACACATGTGACCCCCAGTAGCCTTGGTGCTCTTTCCAGAATGCTGTTGGAAGTCTGCTTCTCAATCTGCATGGAACAGATATTTTATGCAAAAATGTCGAGAACAATAGCACTCGTAAGGTCCGGATTTGGAAGTAATATTCATCTTTCCTATCTCTTAACTTACTGTGGGACAGCAGGACTGAGCTGGGCTGAGCCAAGGCCCAGTTGCCCAGGTTTCTGTAAGAGGTCAGAGCAACCCTGTAAGCAGTGAATATTGTTTATACAGGTTGAATGCAGTAGCGTCCGCTCTCAAAAGTCTTCAATGTTGGGGCTAGGAAGAGAGCCATGTGGTTTCCGGACCAGCCTCCCTTCCGCTTTGTGGTGATGTCAGTAGAACAAGAGTGTACTTCCAAAGATGATGGATCAGGCTTCCCTCTGTGCTCAGAGGGGTGATTATTTACTCTGGGACCTGAGCACTTGGGGTGCCAGCGGGTGCCGTGGCCATGTGAATAATGGTGCCAAGGTCGTAGGCAGGAGTTAATTTGGCTCTTGTCATAAGGTACACCTAGTGCTACTAGTCATGTCACTGAGCTTCTCAGACTGTGTTCTTGGAACCCCTGGCTTTAGGTGCCATTAGAGTAAGTAGATTCTGAGCTTGGAGATGGAATGACGTCCATCCTGGTCGTATTCTCTGTTCAGGATGCGGGGAATGGTTTGCTCCTCAGACGTCAATTTCCTCATCTGTGAAATAGAACTGCAACTAGTTTATCCTTTCTACTCCTTCCACTGTACAAATCCAGTAGTTCCACAACATTTCAAGAAGAGAGATTCATGAAAACCCATGATGCCCTGCTCCACTTCCCTGAATAACTTCTTTGCATTTGCAAAATTCCATGTCATACCTCACCCCTTCCTTGGACCCTCTTTCCCCTTTCCTCTTCTGCTCTACCCCTTCCCTGCCCCATCCCCCATCTCCCTCTTTGCCTTCCTCTTAAAAACAGGTGCCCAGAGCACCCACCCAGGGGACAGTCAGGTTGTAGGGTGCCCAGTATAGTGTCAGTGCAGTCTTTGGTTGGTGTGGGAACATGAAGATGACACATTCTTCATATTACAGCTGCCACTATAAAGACATGTTGTTTTGCAGTATTTTGGATTTTTTTTTTAAATGGCATTCTTCCCTTGCCCCTTCAAGACATAGTTTTGGTGGAAATTGGTAATTTTTTGTGCCTCCAGAACTGCGTGAAAAAGACTAAGCTCTGGGCTCCAGTTTTTCTGCAATTGTTCCAGTCCTCTGTGAATTTTTAAGGTTGTTTTCTTAGCCTGACACTGCCGATTTCATCTAGAGCCTGGAAACATATTGTTTTTTGGCAAATAACACTTGAAACTGTTTACTCAGATGACCTATTAAGTGAAATTTAACTTTGAATAAATTTTATCCATGGAAAATTAAGTTAGCTAAATGTAATATTGAGAGTGGTGGACAACTGTAGCAGGAATGAACTCTTTGTAGTATTTATTTGTACACTTTGCAGAATTTTATTTATATACTTTGTAGTCTGTCTCCAGAAAAATCTATCATCTTTTGGTTTTTAGTTCTTTGATGTTTTAAGGAAATGAGCTTTTCCTCAGAGTGCCTCCTTCAAATAAACTTTGGAAGAAAGAGCTATTTAAAATGATAGCCTTTGGCATGGGCTTCACTCTGAGATCACTGGATGTACTTTTGAAAAAGGGCTCATCTCTCTCTCTGCCTCACCTTACTTGGGTCTAAGATCCTTGGGCCTGTGCTGTAGGCACCTATGGGGCACACTGGTAGTGTTTACTGGATCAGGTATCTATTGGAATATCCAGAAAGCACATGATCTGAGAGTCAAATATGAGTTGTCATAGAGGAGGGAAGCCAGAGGTCCATGTAAGAGAAACAATATGGGTAAGGTCAAGGGGTGAGTATGGCCACAGACTGGCAAACAGCATAGACTGATTCATGGTGTAGGTCATGAAAAAGTTAAGTGTTGAGGTCCTACTTTTTTTTTTTTTGACTTTAAACCATAACATCAAGGCCAGTTGGTCTAGGGAGGTGGGTGGGAGGACGGGTGAAATAGGCGATGGGGATTAAGGAGTGCACTTGTTGAGATGAGCACTGGGTGGTGTATGGAAGTATTGAATCAGTATAGGTACACTTGAAACTAATATTAGCATGGCGTGTTCACTAACTGGAATTTAAATAAAAACTTAAAAAAAAAAAGGCCAGTTGGTCTATAATCACAGGGCTGGGCATGACTGATCTACGAAGCATGAGAAGTCCAAATCTCTCATCTTTCATGTGAAGAAAAAAAAAAAGATCCGGAGGATATGAATGACTTGCCTAAAGTCACAGCACTTGTCAGAAGTAGAGTAGAGTGCCCCCTCAAACTGCTGTACATACTCAATATATATTGATAATTAGATTGAAAGCCTGACATTTGCATGACTTAGGGAAGGACTGTCCTGTAGAATTAGAATACAGGCTACAGATATAGTTTTAAATTTTCTAATAGCTATGTTAATAAGGTAAAAGGAAGCAGGTGAAATTAACTTTAATCATACATTTTAGGGGCGCCTGAGTGGCTCATTTGGTTAAGTGTTGGATTCTTGATCTCAGCTCAGGTCTTGAGCTCAGGGTTGTGAGTTCAAACTCAGTGTTGGGCTTCATGCTGGGTGTGGACCCTACATAAGAAAAAAATACAATATATAATAAAATATAATATAATAAAATATTATATATTTTTTACTTAACGAAATACATACAAAATGTTAAGAATTCAATATGAATGAAATAGATACAAAATAATATAGTATGTAATAAAATATTACGTATATATTTTTTATTTAAGGAAATATATACAAAATATTAAGAATGACAAATCTCAAATTGCCTCAGTGTTTTATCCCTGGGTTTGAACCCAGTAAAGAACTAAGGTTTTTTTAAGAAAGTCTTAAAGTCTTTTCTTTATTGTACTAGCTTACATAACTTTCACCAACTTCTCTCTGGAGATATGATTTTCATAATGATTCACATAATAGCTGTTGACACTCTTAAGTGCATCAAGTTAGGAACTTATTTAATTTGTAGCAAACTCATTACTGAATTGGTTAGATAGGGTAAGAATAGCTGCTGTAACAAAGAAGTCCTGCAGATTTGGGAATTTAACACGGAAGTTGTTCATTTCTTTCTTGTGGAAGGTTCTGGCCTATGGGGGGCCCTATTGCAAGAGGTGGTCCATGGACTCTGAAGCCTTCCATTTTGAGACTTTCCCATCCTTACACTTGGTTCCCAAGGGTGTTGTGCTTCTCTGCTTTCAGAGGCAAAGGCATGGAGGATTGTGCCTAGCTGAGTTTGAGGGACTAGATCCTCACTCCTGCTCACATGCCACAGGCTAGGGCTCAGTCACATGACAACTCCTCACTTCCAAGGAGGCTGGGATTTGTATGTATTAGCAGAGTGCCCTCAAGGAAGAGAGAGCAGATCTGGTGAACAGCTAGCTAGTCTCTGCTACCGTATTTCCCCCCAAACTTGTTTTTTTTTTTAAAAACAAACTTCTCAGTTTTCCTTTATGCTTATCTTATTATAAAAGCCAAATTCTAAAAAAATTCTTGGTTTGACCTTCATGTTTCTCACTTGGTCAAGGTGACACAATTCGACTCTCTTATCACCTCGGGAGGGTCACAAGTGAGGTAGGAACTGTCCCAGTCGTGCCTTTTTGAGCATTGCATCTCTTCTTTGTAAATATGAGAACCCTAGGAAAAGTAATGAATGTTTGATGCATGAAGTCATGGGCAATAACGTTAAGAGCTTAGCTTCCAGAGGAAATCCTAAATCTCAATTCCATCACTTTAAAGACCTATGTGATGCGAGGTGAGTGTCTTGTATTCTTCAGACCTCATTTCCACCATCTGTAAAATGCAGATTGAGATGCCCACTTCACAGAATTGTGGTAATCATGAAGCCAGTTATGCTTCATAAACAGCTGGAGCCTCGCTCATGGTATGTGGTTATTAAATTGTAGCTACATTATCTTTGTTACCAAAAATATAATGGAAGGCAGGCCCACAGAGGTCATTTATAGAGACTTTGCCACTCTGAGGCACATTAGAACATGGTGGGATTATGAAGATTGTTTTAAAGATGGATATCTTTTGAGTGCAGTTCGGCCCCAACACAGTATTCTTATAGCTGTGTGAATGAGGCATGTCAAGAAATTAACCAGGAGGCTTCTTACTAATGCTGTTTCCTGGCCTCAGAGGCCACCATATAGACACATAGGATGAAGTAAGGAGTACAGGACTTTCTATTGCACACTAATGAAGGGTTTACAAGTTTCCAGTTCTGGGAGGGAAGGCCAGATGCTATTCATTTCTTCTAGCTTCAGCATCCCTTTAGGGCTTGTTTCTTGAGACATTCTTAAAAGCCCCATTCTTTAAAAGTAGCCCGGGCAGACCAATCCAGTGGATGATGCATAGAATCTTCCCGAAACACAGGTGAAGGATGATGAGCTCTGCTCTTAGATCCTTTTGTGGGCCCGCCTATTTGCGCAGGACTTTAGACTTTTAAAGCATTTTTACATTCACTAGCTCATCGGGACATGTTTGGCTCCTGGAACAAAAATACCTGAAGGCCAGGAATGACTATATTGTTGATAGATTAATTAGACCTAGACCAAGGCCAGTTAGGTTAAAGAATTGAGCATTCATACTCATAAATGTGGAAAGAAACTTAGGGATTCTTGATTCCAAACCCTTTTCCTCAAGCCAGGGCCCAGCTAACTATGGCCCTTGACCAGATCTGGCCTGGTGACTGTTTTTGTAAATAAAGGTTTATTGGAACACAGCTATACATGCCCATCTGTGTCTGTGGCTGCCTTTGCTGTAGGGAGGCGGAGCTGAGTAGTCGCAACACAGACTTCAGGTCCTGCAAAGCCTTAAGTATTTACTCAGCGGCCCTGTACAGGAATGTTTGTAGCTACCTCCTGCTCTAGGCCTTGGGACTGGTACCTCAGGTGGCCTGGAGGAGAGGTTAAGGCAAGAATGATATCCCCACCTCTCTCTCTGCTCTTCCTGACCCTTCTCCCAGATGGTGCCTGTGCCATGTTAAAACAAGTGTCCTATTAAATATTTTTAACATCACTCCTGGCCTGGGGGCCTGTGACTCAGGGACTTCCCCCTTTTGGTTTTCTCTCTCATGCATAGACACACAATCAAAACCCTTCAGCATTGTCTGTCCATGTGTTAGGGATCTATGTAAAGTGGAAGAGGTAATGTTCACTCCCACAGAGATGCTTGAAACCATTGGTCTGGACTAACTCCTTGTTCCAGAGCATCCGGGCAGCTGGACCACGGGCCTAGGCTTTCTTACACCTGGAATTGCTTCCCTTTGGGTTCAGAGGGTGAAGCATCCATGAGGGGCTGGCCGCTGAAGAGCACAGTCAGCCCCCACCACATGCAGACAGTTTGCCCAGGTACCCCCAGAGCAGTGAGCTCCCTTGTGTGTGGAGGCCATGGGCATTGGATGGGGTGGCCTGCCGTTGGGGTCAGCTCAAGGGTCGGTCACCTCCTGGCCGTGGTGCACCCCTTGGCTGTACCTGCATGGCTTTTTGATAGTGGCAGCAAGAGCCACTGCTTCCTTGTGGCCCCGGCTCCATCTCCAGCCCTGTGGGAGTTTATTCTTGCCTGCCTCGGATTCCTCAGTGATGCCACAGCACACCTGAGGTGACTGGGGGATGTTTTTCTTGATTTACACCTTCCAAAATGATCTTGTGCCACAGATAAACCCATTTCTGGTGAAGCCAGGACTGAGGTCGAGGGGCATGAAGGGGCATCTCCGGGTCCACCTCTGGTTGGACCTGCTCTTGCACTTCCCAACCTTTCCTGCCTCTGGCCACGGGACTGGGCTGTGTCCCCTCACCCTGTGTCTGTGTAGAGTCGGCCTGAAATCACATCTGCAAATTGGGGTCACCAGGAGGACACCACTCTGCTCTCATACAGGTGCTCTCAGGTAACTAAGGGTGGCCCTTCTCAAGGTGAGGCAGCCCAGCAGCTGCAGCCGCAGCAGCCCTGGGAGCTTATCAGAAATGCACATTCCCGGGCTCCACCTGAGACTTCCTGGGCCAGAGCCGCTGGGAAGTGGGCCCACCAGAGGGTTTTCACAAGCTCTCCGGGGGCTTGTTAGGTGCACGTGAGTGTGAGGAGCCCTGGCTTTGCTCCCTGGAGTCCCCTGCGGAGATTTCAATCCAGGCCCCATGCCGGACCAACTCAAGTCTCTGGGACTGGTAACCAGGCTTCAGGGGTTTGCAAGCTCCCGGGTGATGCCAGGGTGCAGTCAGGGCTGAGACCATGGCCTGTGGCCACCCACCTCTAGGCACTGGCTGGCTCTGGAAAGCAGGCCCTGGGAATCTGGCCAAGAGGAAGAGAACTGGGCTGGTGAGCCCAACCAACAACCGACCAACCAACCAGAGGGAGGGTTTCAGCCAAATGCAAGACACCAGACCTGTCTTGCTGTAGGTTCTGCATTCCTTCTGCATTCCTTCTGCATTCATTCATTCATTCATTCATTCATTCTTTGTGAGCCACACAATCATTCATTTTCAGACTCCATCTTGGGGGTCCCTGGGTGTTGTTTCTCAGTTTCCTTCCTCCAAGAAACACCAGGATGGAGTTTCACCTAGCTGTATTTTAAAATGCCCATCTGAGGGGGGCACCTGGGTGGCTTAGTCATTGAGCGTCTGCCTTTGGCTCGGGAAGTGATCTCGGAGCCCTGGGATCGAGCCCCACATCGGGCTCCCTGCTCTGCTGGGAAGCCTGCTTCTTCCTCTCCCACTCCCCCTGCTTGTGTTCCCTCTCTCGCTGGCTGTCTCTCTCTCTGTCAAATGAATAAATAAAATCTTAAAAAAAATGTTTAAAAAAAATGTCCATCTGAGGATGCCTGGGTGACTCAGTTGGCTAAGCGTCTGACTCCTGATTTCAGCTCACNCCCCTGCTTGTGTTCCCTCTCTTGCTGGCTGTCTCTCTCTCTGTCAAATGAATAAATAAAATCTTAAAAAAATGTTTAAAAAAAAATGTCCATCTGAGGATGCCTGGGTGACTCAGTTGGCTAAGCGTCTGACTCCTGATTTCAGCTCACGTCATGATCTCAGAGACGTGAGATCAAGCCGTGCATCCGGCTCTGTGCTGGGCGTGGAGCCTGCATAAGATTCTCTCTCACCCTCTCTCTCTGCCTCTCCCCACCCTCTATCCTCTTCTCTAAAAAATAAATAAATAAAATAAAAGGTATGTCTGTGAGAGTCGGGTGGGAAGGGAACATAACTGCCTCCCTCGCCTTTCAGGAGATCTGATCTTGTGTTCTCTCCATCTTGGTTGCTGAGTGCTCACCTCTCCCACTCCCTGTCTCCCTCTTTCTCAGAACACTGGGCTGTCTGGGACCCCTGGGCCAACCCAGGACTGACTGTGGGCCTGAGGCCAGGGCCTTGGGGTGCTGACTTCCTCTCCCTGGGCACTCTGATCCTGACTGGGACACACTCAGGCCTGGGGTAGACTCTGGGAGCTTCAGGGTAGGGTGAGACCCAGGCAGGGCCTCTCTCCCCAGAGGCTCATGGCAGCTCCTCTGGGCCTCAGACTTCTTAAAACAGGCTCTGTGGAGTAATCAGGGCAGAGTGGCTGAGGGCTGTGGGGAGGGCATGTCTGAGTTAGTGCCCTGAGTGTGCCTTCCACAGACTGCACATTTGGTCATCAGGCACCCAGCCTATTGCTTTCTCCTGCCTGGGGGCTCCCCATGGCCTGTGGGCCGATGGCCACCCCTCCAGTCTGCATTCACTGGGATAGGCCCCATCTATGCCCATGACAAGGTTCACATTCCACCTTGGAGAGTAAGGTTAAATAAGTACATGTCTGGGTTTTTATATTGGTACTTCTGAGGTTCCTGATATAGTTTAAACCATTAGTTTGGCTGAAATTTCTATAAAATTCCTGAATTAAAGATTAGCAGCCTTTTTTAGAAGCGGACTCTGAATGAAATAGATGTGAGCCTGGCCCAGTGGCTTGTCCATCCCTGCTGAAGCCTTTGTGCGCAGAGCCCAGCCTGGCTTCCCAGCCCTGAGCCTGCATGGAACCTCAGGGCTCACCCAGTGTCCATACCATTGGGATCA
Source organism: Ailuropoda melanoleuca (assembly GCF_002007445.2). NCBI lineage: Eukaryota > Metazoa > Chordata > Mammalia > Carnivora > Ursidae > Ailuropoda > Ailuropoda melanoleuca. The sequence goes on from NC_048230.1 coordinate 88,389,504, forward strand.
GGGGCACTGAGCTGAGAAAGGGAAGAGAGCAGGATGCAGAGGACTGGGGCAGGCCACTTTAGAAAGAACATAGGACTGGGGTCTGAGGAGTCAGGCTGGACTCAGTTAAGCTTCCATCACCTCAGTCACTAAAAAGTGCCTGGAGTTCCCACCGTGCCTCGGAGTCATTGAGAGAATCAGGAGATAAGGGGTACCCATGGTTTATAATTAAGAAGTACTTCTGGGTGGAGGGTGGAGGTGGGAATGCAGACCAGGGTTCCACAGACCTGGAAAAGAGTCCCGGTTTGATGCCCATGAGCTATGGGACCCTGGACCAGTCATGGAACCTCTCAAAGCCTTGGTTTCCTCCCCTGTGAAGTGGGAAAATTCAAAAATTCAAACAGCAAGGGTTGCTGTGAAGAGTCCATGGAATACAGTATGTAGAGTGACATACAGCAGATGCTCAACCCGTGAATGGGTGCCCATATTTTGAGCACCCACTATGTGCTCAGGGGTTTCGCTCCAGCCTCAATTAGTGATGCATAGGAGGAGATTGTGGTTATTATTCACACATCGATTAGGGCGTGGAGATTTCTACTGCAGGAGCAGAGTGAATGAATCTGACACGTACTACTATCATCCAGGCGTACCTCATTTTATTGCGCTTTGTTTTATTTACTTCGCAGATAACTGCTTTTTTTTTTTTTTTTTACAAATTGAAAGTTTGCGGTGATGCTCGGGGGATGAGCAAGTCTGTCGGCACCGTTTTCCCAGTGGCATTTACTCGCTTTGTGTCTGTCACGTTTTGGTAATTCTCACAATATTTCAAACTTTTTAGTTATTGTATTTGTTACGGTGGTCAGTGATTACAACTCGCCGAAAGCTCAGATGATGTTTAGCCTTTTTAAGCAATAAAGTATTTTTTAATTAAGTTATGCACATTTTTTGACATAATACTATTGCACATTTAATAGACTACGGTAGAGTATAAACATAAGTTTTATATGCACTGGGAAACCAAAACCATTCATGTGATTCACTTTACTGAGACATTTGCTTTATTGCCGTGGTCTGGAATTGAACCCGCAATATCTCTGAGGTATGCCCGTAATACCTAGGTAGAAAGTAAAAATATTCTTAATTGTCAAATTCTCTGTGCTGGCCCATGAACAGCCTGTTAACATCAGTCTTAGCCTCCCAGTGGGTCTTTTTCAGGGAATGGGAATGCCACTTAGCTGCATTCATGTTGGTCTGTCCTGGGGAAATCCATAGGAAAATCACCGGTAATGGGTAGACTGAGATGCGAGGTTGGCTGTACAGAATGGACATCAGCGGATGAAGGAAGAGAGAGTGAAGGACAGTGAGAAGGTGGGAAAGAAGCTGGACTTGTTCTGTGCTCAGTTCTGTCTGCCTTTCACCATGAGTGTCTGCCCTTTGGACATAACTTTAAGTCAAATCATGTGAAAAGAGGTAAACCATGTTCCTTGGGGAATAATCCTTCCATATTCCAGAAACAGAGTTCCCCCACTGCCTGCGCCATTTTAACCACAAGTACGAGGCCAATTTATTAAATTAAATTCTAATTTAATACTGAATTTAAAGGAAGGAAAATCGTAACACTGCTGTACCCAACCCTCTAATCAGGTGTTTTTATCCATCGACCCTAGTTTCATGCAGAATATTGTCCCTGTTGCAGAAATCATTGTGTGTTTGTGGCTCACAAAAAGATGTTTCCTTTAATGGGGCCCAGCACAAAATACTTTGGTGCTTGGTGGTTCCCAGGGGTGCACAGTCTCTCAGTAGTAGCCATTATGAATCTAGAATGATTGTCTTTTCAATGCCACAATTTCATGTGCTGTTTCTTTACAAATTTGCATCCTCTCTCTCCCCATCCAGGCTCAAGAACCTTACCTTCAGGTACTTCTTTTTCACTCCAACATTTTATTATAAAAATTTGCAAACATACAGAAAAATGGAAGGGATCACCCCACAGACTCAGCACCTAGGTTCTGTAATTAACGTTTTACTCTGATGGTTTTCTCACACGTTTACTCATCTAGCCAACCCTAATATCTGTCCATCAATCTGTCCTATTTCATTTGAGCGGATTTCAAAGTAATTTGCGGGAATAAATACGCTCCCTTTCACCCAAGTTTAGCATGCATATCATTAACTAGAGTGTACTATTCATTTACCCTTCTTTTTGGGTAACATTTATACACAGTGAAGTGCACAAATCTTAAGTGTACCATCAGTGAGTTCCAACATGTGCATTCAGCAGTGCTCCCCACCTCTGTCAGGATCTAGGACATACATCATCTCAGGAGGCTCCTTCATGCCCCTTCCCAGGAAACCCCCAGCCCACCCTTCACATAAACACTCTTCTGATTTCTCCCACCATAGATTACCTTATGCTTGTTCTAGAAATTTATATACAAGAATCATGAAATATATACTTTTTGATATAAGGCTTGTTAGCATACTGTTTTTGAGATTCATCCATGTTTTTGTGTATAGATACATACTTTACATGCACACACGCACGTGTCAATAAACATCTATGTATGTGGATTACATTTACACGTATGACAAACTTCCCACGTAAATGTTAATGTTAGGTATATTTCTGTCTAGGAAATGCTTTGTAGATTTTGGTTACTTCTCTTAGAAACTTATTTTAGATCAACTTCCAAAGAGACCTTTATGATGTCTAGAAAATTATTAAGAGCTCTGGTTGACGAGGGGCTAGATACAGATGAAAGCAAGTCATCCCTAATCCCACCCTCTCACTTCCCTCCAGAGCAGAACCGTGGACTGGACCCCGAAGCCTTCTGGTTGTAGGAAGGGAAGGGGGAGGGGGTGGGAGGGGCAATCTCCCTTGTCCTTAAGGCCTCTGGATGCAGCCCTGCACATTCAGTTACTTGGTTACAAAAAGAAGTGGGAGAAGCAGAACTGTGAAGGTGGAGAAAACAGTCTGGTTCATTGAGTAAACAGCCATGTGCATTTTGCGTGGAAGCTGGTTCCAGGAGGCCTGTGTGGCATTCCTTCCTGCTGGAGCTGGGCATGCTTCTCATCACAAACAACATCAGAGAAAGATATTCTCTCTCCAGGCACCTCCTTGGGTGCTAGATGTCTAGTCAGGGAATAGGAGCAGTACTGCGTTCAAGTGGGAACTGTGTGTATGTGTTAGTGTCTTTGGAAAGGGTAAGATCCTCATTTTCCCAAACAAGTTCTGTCCCAGCAGAACCCTTTGTTGGCACAAGTCTTCATTTGTTTGTGTTCTTTGTCTGCTTGTCTGCAGTTCCTGACACACAAGTTGATTTGGAGTAGGTAATTGAGAGGCACAAGCCACTGGTACAATGAGGAACACCCTTGGTGATCATTAATTTCATGCTGTAGCCATCAACTCCCTTGACTCAGTTTTGGTTCACTTTGAAGCAGATGCCGAGACAAGGGTTTAGGAACATGTAGTTTATCTGGGAGGTGATCCCAGAAAACACCAGGAGGGAGTAAGGGAAGTGAGCCAAGGGAGGGAGGACAAGGTAGCCAATGTCTGAATGTCAGTTATTTACCACTGGGGACAACAGGGTATAGAAGACGCCTGTGAGATCTCGCACCCAGGGGTAAGGGAGCAGGGTTATGTATACACCAGCTCCCATATACCCAGCCTGCCTGTCATCCAGGCAGAGCAGCATCCATGACCAGGGACTGGCCCCAGGTGAAGGAGTGTAAGTGCTGGCAGCTGGAAGTTGGGGCACTGTGCACCCAGGTGCTCAGAAGAGGGAAGGGGAGTGAGGCACCAGCTGTGATTGCTAAATGCTGACTTCCTTCTTTCCAACTAAGCAGTTTCGTGTTATAAAGCAGGTTGGAAAGCTCATCCTAAACCAGGAAGAGCTTGTAACGGCACTCTGCACTTCCTCTGTGTGTGCACGGGTTTGTCTCGCAGGCACTCAGATTCACCCCGCTAGTTTTCACTGTGTCATAATGTGTGTTTGTACAAGTGCTGACTGCTCGCCAAGCCCTGGTGTCACAGGCATCAGGCTCAGGCTGGATGAACCAAGGAACCTTTCAGGTGGGGGTCCACGAGCAGAGGGCTTTCATGAAGACCAGGAAACATGCCTTCCTTCCTTATTCGTCTTTGAACGCCTCCATGCACGTGTTAGACTTCCGGGGACCCTGGGGAAGCTCAGGACATGTCAAAATCGAAAAAAGAGGAACCCACCAAGAAAATCCTGCCTAAGCTCCTTCTGTAAGCAAACAGAGCCTCTGCTCACCAGGCAGATCTTTTTATTTTACAATCAATTAAAGCAAAAGAGTTACTTCTAAAAGTGTTGCTAGGGCCTGGGGCCTGGAACTTAGTAAATCCAGGGAGAAGACACCGTTTAAACCCTGAATAGAAATTGGGAAATGTGGTATCACCACCAGCGTGTGGCCCATACTCTAGTCTCTAGCATGGGTGTTATTTTAGGGGAATGCACTGGCTTTTCTGGCTTCAAAGTTAAAAGAAAATGGATCCATATCCACAGGTAATCATTTAATCCCTCAGTGGGCTCTCTCGTATCAAATGAAGTCCATATTTCACACCAAATCTTCTTTCAAGATGACTCAGTTTGTTTACAGTAGAGAGCCCTGTAGCCCTGGTCTTTAGGGTCTATATGCTTTCATATTTCACAGCCCCCCAAATGTGGGACTTTGAAAGGCTTCTAGAAAAAACACATCCAATTGAGTAAGATTCATTAGCCCAAAGCCTGGCACAAGGGGAGGTAATTCCCACCTGGAATTGGAGGCATTTAGCTCCCTAGAAGGCTATGGGATGTAGTTTTTAGCCCAAGAGGAAGGATTGTACCTTAGTGTTTTAAACCATGACCACAGGTGCTTTGATATTTCTCTGGGTATGGGGTAGGCTCTCACTGTCCTCCTTTTGAGTATGGCTGGCCTTCATGACTCACTTCTAACAGATAGACTGTGGCAGAAGTTGTGTGGCTTCCAAAGCTGCATCGTAAAAGGCAATACAGCGTCCGCTCAGCTCTCTCCCTTGGGACAGTTGCCGTTGGAACTGGGCCACCATGCTGAGAGGAAGCCTGGGCATCACGGAGACTGCTGGCAAGTGCTCCAGGCAATGGTGCCAGCCACGGTCCTGTGTGATCAGTGATAGCCAGCATTGACTACCAGACACGCAAGTGAAGACACCTTCTAGGTGACTCCAGTCCCAGCCACCATCATAATGCAACCACATGCCATCCTGAGTGGGAAGTGCCTAACTGAGCCCAGTCACCCCCAGAACTGTAGCGATAAAAACAATTGGTGATTATTGCTGTTTGGGACTGCCAGTTTGGGCTGGTTTGTTATGCAGCCATGGTGACTGGTACACTCATATACTCAACGGCCACGTTGCCAAAGAAGTTCCAGGGCCAGTAAAGGATCTCCGCCGTTCACTCACTTCTTTTATCTGGTACGGTGACTCACTTCTTCCTCCCTGGGAAATCAGTGTCTGGGGAGAAGAGACAAGAGTGGGCATGTCTCCTCCTTGCTGCCAGCTTGGCAGCCTAGAGATGCATGAGGCTTCCAGCTGTTTCAACCTCAGTAGGTTGGGGATTGAGGGCCTGTTCTGGGTCTGGCTGCAAGCACTGGGGGCAGCAGTGGTGGGAAGCAGCCCTGCATGTCCTCCTGACACTCTGGGCTTCTGGGGCTGACTCTGCACTCCTAACTTGCTTTTTTGTCACAACCTCCCTAGTCTGGCCTCCTCCAAGGGAAGTAGCCTGTCAGAGGGTACATAGCAGTGTGGCCCCACTGTCTCTTCCAGCACTTCAGTCCTGGGGAGGGTGGGTCCCTGTGTGGCCAGCCGGGGGTCTCCCCTCTCACTTCTCCTTTGCGATTCTCCTCCTTCAGCCAGGGAATGGCTCCACCATTTCTTCACTGTCTTGGGAGAGATGTGGAAATGCATGTGAGAGAACTTTGAAAAATCTACAAAGGTCTTATGAAACCGGAAGGTGCTGTTAAGGGATTTGCAAATAATTGCTGGATCAGGCAGGAGCAGGACACCTGTGTGGTCGTTTTATCTTCTCCGAAGACTGTAAGTTAAGGGTCATAAACTCTCAACACTCAGAGACCTTAAAAAAATCAGGTGGCCCAGGACCCCATATAATGCCCGAGTTCTCTTTATGGCATTGCCTGAAAACGGTCCTCTGTCATGTCCTTCATATCCTCAGTGGCAGGGAGCTCACCCCCTACCTCCTTTATTTTATTTTATTTTAATTTTTTTTAATAATATTTTTTTATTATATTACGTTAGTCACCATACAGTACATCCCTAGTTTTTGATGTAAAGTTCCATGATTCATTACTTGCGTATAACACCCAGTGCACCGCAATACGTGCCCTCCTTAATACCCATCACCAGCCTATCCCATTCCCCCACCCTTCTCCCCTCTGAAGGCCTCAATTTGTTTCCCAGAGTCCATAGTATCCTTTTAGAGGCCTTTTATTCCCTTGGGCCACTGGGATCATTAAAATTGTCTCCTTTGTGCTGAACCGAAGTGATCTTCCTTTTAGTCATCTGGGGTTCTATAAAATAAATCATCTTCCTTTTCTGCATGACATCCCTATGAGGTCGGCTATAAAGGCCTTCCTTGTTCAGGCTTTGGTCTCTTCAGTTTTTTGAGCTCCTTCTACCCATCCCAATTTCATATGGCTTGGTTTGGAGAGCCCCTCACCATCCTGGTTACCTTCTGGACCAACTCTGAAAAAATCAGTCTCTGAATATCAGGAAAGAAATATTTTCATTAAATGTATTTCTCAGTGGTCACTTAAACTTAAATACTTTGTTTGCATCTTGTCTTATATTTTAGCTTAAGGGCAGCAATCACTTTTTTTATTATGTCAATTCGCCAACATACAGTACATCATTAGTTTTTAATCACCCAGTGCTCATCACCACACGTGCCCTCTTTAATTACACATCACCCACTTACCCTAACTACCCCCACCCCGCCTAACCTTTAGCTTGTTTCCTGGAGTCCAGAGTCTCTCATGGTTTGTCTCCCTCTCTGGGGTCCTAGGATCAAGCCCTGAATTGGGCTCCCTGCTCAGTGGGAAGTCTGCTTCTCCCTCTCCCTTTGCACCTCTCCCCAACTTGTGCGTGCACATGCTTGCTCTCTCACAAATATATATATTTTTTGTTATGTTCCGTTAGTCACCATATAGTACATCATTAGTTTTTGATATAGTGTTCCATGATTCATTGTTTGTGTATAACACCCAGTGGACTCTGGGCAACAAACTCAGGGTTTCAGAAGGGAGGGCGGTGGGGGGATAGGTTAGCCCGGTGATGGGTATTAAGGAGGGCATGTATTGCAATAAGTAAATAAGATCACAAATCACAAATCTCACAAATAAGTAAATAAAATCTGTAAAAAAAAAAAGAAAAAGAAAAAAATCAGTCTCCTGTCATTGTGTTTGTACAGCACGTGAAGAATTGGACCTGACTCAGTCCTTGCTCAGCTGTTAGATATAATTATTTCAAATGCAGATTCATCTAATGCAAACCCATGTTCAGATGCAAACCCATTAATTGCTAAGCTAGGATTTAAATCCATAGGTTCTTTTCAGAGACAGGGTCGAGTGTCTACTTGGAGTCAGGGCTGGGTTTAAGTGCTCTGCCTGCAAGCCTCCTGAACTCCGACAGGCGCATGAGTCAGGCATTCCTTGAGCGCCCAGGGACGGCTGCCCAGCTGGAGTTGAAACCCAGCCGCACCCAAGTGCCCCTTCCCAGCACCGTGCTCCCCTCTACGCCGAACGTCAGGCGCGAATGTCGAGTTGACACATGATTTCCATAAGTACTAGTCCTTGCCTGCAGGTGCTAAACCCTGTGTGGGCAGGTACTAGGGCTGTTTTGCTCGCTCTTCTCTCTCCAGGGTCTACAAAATAATCCAGAACATGTTGGTTGCATCTCAGATATTTGTTGCTGTTAAATCTTTGTTGAATGAATGATTGAGTGAATGAATGAATCCTTGTGCTTGTAACTTCTATGTGACAATTGTGCCCCCCCCCATTTCATTTTGAAGCAACAAAAGATTAATACGGAAAACTGTAAAGGAAAATATAACAAACTTCAGTGTATTTACTGTTAGAATTAATAAAAGTTAACACTTTTATTTGCTTCTGATCTTTTCCTGTGTCTGAGAAATACAACATTGCAGATCAAGTTAACATCCCTTTTTTCTGTTTTGTCAGGTCTTCTACCTTCAGAAGCAACCATCATCCTTATTTTGGGCATGGTTGGCCTGTGTTTAGTGTTTCTATCTCACGTAGATATTTGTATGCATAAGCAATAACATTGTTTGGTGTGCTTGCAAATGCACCCGAGTGTTATTTGACTATATTAATATTCTGTGATGTTTTTCCCACTCATATATTTTTGAGATCTATGAGTATGCATGCGCTGGTCCATTCATTTTAACTGCCGTCTTTTTTTTTTTTTTTTCCTCTTCCATTGTAAGATTCTGTTAGCATTTATCCATTCCCCAGTAATACATACGTGGCTCATTCTCAGTTCCTTGCTATGGGTAGTTAATATTCTCATCATCCTGAGTTGTCAGGCAAGGAGACTTAGAGCCAGCAGTGAAATGACCCCTTTAAGTTGCCACAGTTTTAACAGGTAGTAGACCAGAGGACGGGCGCATATCTTCCGACCGCAGGCCATGGTCTTTCTTACTGCACCACAGCTGTCTCCCTTTGGGAAAGGAGATGACAGGTCAAAGGAAACAGGGGAGGGCTTTATCTCCTAAAAGCTCCAGGAAGGGAAATCACCATTTTTAGAGACCAGTGTCAGCGTTCGATGCAAAAGGAGGTCACCCCCACGGGTTTCAAGGAAAAGACCTGAGTGTCATAGGAGGGGTATCCCTGATGCTGACTCCTGTGTCTGTTGTCAGATACCTGGTGGCCCCCTGGACAGACAGGTCAGGATAAGTCTTACAACCACCTCGGAGCTGGCTCGAAATTCACAAATGCAGGAAGAGGCCCAGGTGACTTTATCTCCCAGCTCAGAGGGTACTGGCTATGGGACCACTTCTGTCCTGGGGGTTAGTATCCTTTTTCCTTTTTTCTTTTTTCTGTTTTTATTTCAAGTGAATATAGGGTTACTATAGAGCAGGTTTTAAAACCAGTAAACATAAAGAGAGACTAATCATTTTTGTCCTTGTTTCTCTTTAAAAATTAAGGCTTTGAAAACATTAATCAAATTTTACAAATTTAGCAGAAGATGTTCAAGTTTCTGAGACAATAAAGACCTTCTTTTCCCTTCTCCAGAAATGGCATAATGGCCTTTAGGCCACCTGGCTCTGTGACTCGCAATGGAGAGAGAGCCTCTGGGGCAATTTGCATAACTTCTCGGTTTCCTCATCTTTCAAAGCAGATGATGTTGATAACCGCCTCATTGCCAGAACAAATTTTCCGGGAAGTGGGAGCCTCGAGGCTCTTCACTTGCAGGAGCCCTTCCAAGACCTTCGATCGAATTTTTATTCATAATTTGGTATGCTTTTTCATGAAGAGGGTCCGCCAAATTGTGTGAGCCTCAGCCTCATGTGCTCTGGATTCACCTCCTTGAGTGTAAGATGGTTGTAAGGATTCCCTACCACATAATTAGTGCACAGTAATTGTAAGCTTTTGTTAGGATAGTTATTTAATTAATAGCATGCGCCTTGAGTGTAACCTCATGACTGGAACGGAGTGGGGTCTCAATTAGCGGGGCCTTGGTTATTCTGTTCTCAAATTTGGCCCACAGTTCAGTTTTTATAGGGTCTTTCATCTTCAAGGATAATGTAAGGAGGACCAGAGGTAGCCACCCCAGCTGGGCTGTGGCCCCAGATTCTCTGTAATACAACAGACAAAAATCCCTTTGAGGCCTTAAAAGTTTTCTGCCTGTCTTCTCCATCATCTGGCTCCCCTAAATAGTCTGGTTGACTTCTGCGTCCCATGGTGAGGTGAGCAGTCAGCTAGGCAGGGACACCAAGACATTGACCTCATCTTCTCCCATGCTTTTTATTCTCAAAAGACCATGGATATGAAAGTTCCTCAACTAAAAGCCAGTGGCAAATGATTTTACTGCGGAAAAAATGCTTATAAGAGAATACTGATCACCAAACAGAAGCTGAGAAAAAGAGTGTCTTTGGAGGGGATGGGATTGTGAAGGACAGGGAAGTCTGGTCTTAGATGCTTTCAGAGCCTCAGCTTCTTAATCTTCCATGCTCTGACAACTTGGACCAGGATATTTGGGCCCCATCTGAATTTTATGACCTGATGAGTTATTTTGTTCTTTCCTTCTTGAATGCAACATGACAGTTGTGTTTCTAAATTTAACTCTTCCTGTTTTGGCTGTTTGGAGTATTTGTTCACAGAAACCTGTGTGGGATGAGAGCAGTTCTCCCTGGGGCATCAAGCCCGCTATGGGCTGTCATGTCCCTGGGGAAAGAAGCCTGGGCGGGATGGCCTCATTGGCCCATGGAATTAGTGGCTTGTGGATGTCACCTTTCTTTCCTTGGGAACGATATAAATGTGTGTGTGTGTGTGTGTATACATATACATATATATATAATTTCCCCCCCCCCCAGGTTAGTTTCCTTGGCATTCTGTTACTCCGTCTTTTTGTTATACCCCTTTTCCCTAGGAAGTTCTGAGCACTGCCATTTATGGAATCTTTCAGTTTCTAACCCCCTTGAACTTCTTAACATTCCTGGGTAGCCAGAGTATTTGCAGTTGAGGCACCTGAACCACGGAGGGTAAGGGATTTGTCAAAAGTACGCAGCATGCTGAGAACGGATGCCAAGCCCTGATGTGATGGCAATGCTGCTCTTGCTTGGACCTCCCTCCTTGGCTCTGATTGGCTCTTTGCCCCTGATACATCTACTCTTGGCTGCTGGACATTTGTGCCAATGGAGGTGCTTCCGATTGACTGTTAATTGAGCTTTCTTTTGGGGGAGATGGTATCTGGGCCTTCCAAGGACTAGAGGTCTCCTGAGTCGTCTTCAGGCTCTGGCTGTTCCCTGCCCTGGTGAGGACTTTGGTTGGGGTGGGGTTGGGAGAGGGCTGGGGGTTCTGGGCTAAAATGTGGGGAAGGATTTACAAGACAATTTGGTGTAGAAAAGCACCTGGGATTTCTGTAAACTGGATTTGGGTCATCATCTTTCCATGAATTATAGGTGGGAACTTGAGTCCCCTCATCTCAAGATGGGGATATGAATTATATCACTGGGTTGTTAGGAAGAGTAAATGAGATCAGATCTGTGATTGCACCTACTATTCATGGTGTATTGTGTGTACAGTCAATGCTCAGTTAGTGGCAATTCCCTTTGACCTCCCAGTTCTTTGTCTGTGAAATGCGTGGAGTAGACTGGATGATCTTAAAATTCCTCCTAGCGCTAAACTGGAATGATTTTATTGCGAGGAGACGTAAAATCTGTCCTCACATAGATGAAGAGCTTCCAGAGATGTGAAAAGATAGCAAGCACCTCAGTAAAAAAAGAAAAAAATAGTTGTTTTGTTTGTGAGGCACTTCTCACAAGATTATTCACCCCAGGAACGACCCCACCCCCACCCCCAAGGGTAGGTCTTGCTCTAGCAGTTTCTGCTCTGTCCCTAGGGCCTAGAACAGGCTTTGGCACAGCGTGGGCTCTGGTCGGATATTTGGTGAATGAGTAAATGGACAGCATGACTATCTTTGTAGCACATGAGACCCCAGCATCATGGTGGGTCCTCAGAGCTGGAAGGAGAAATAGCTGATGATGACAGTGGAGGGTAGGGCCGTTGATGAGGAACTGGCTTCAGTTATCACTTCTCCTGCTGTAGGATCCACTGATGTAACTTAAATAAAACAAAAAGTTAACACTTGCATGGCCCATCCCGAAAATGTGTCCCATTTTGCAACAGCCTGGCTTGTGAGGAAAATAAAACTAGAGGCAGGGGCTTCCACGATCCCCTAAGTTTAGGAAACATGGTATCATATTCTTGGAGAGACCTAAGACACATTCCCATCAAAGCCTCGGAGAACTGCAGGAAAACTTGTCTGAATTTGTTTCAGCTTATGTTTTCCAAACCAACTGGGCAACAGAACCCCATTCTGGTAATTCTTGTTAACTTCCTAGGAATCTAGCATTGGGGAGAACACACCTGGGGAAATGCCCATGCAGGTGAATGTGAATTATGTTGCAAACCATGCTTTTTGTTCAGGACATACAGTTCCAACTATTTTCAAAACCAGGTGGTGATCCTCTGACATGTCTCAAGCTGGGCAACCAATTAAAATTGTAGAGGTGCATCTTTAGTGCCCTGGGGACCTCTGGGCTAGTCATACATCTGTGGTGACTGAGCAGGATAGATGCCAGTTTGTTAACCGAACACAGCACAGGAATATTTGCATTTCTCCTGTGTCTGATCTTATTGAAGAAACAAAAAAGTTTTCAAGGTTAAATATCATCATCCTTCTTTGTTACATTTCATCTAATATCTGCCTAACACAGAGGCTGCCCCACGGGTATAGCAAAGGACCTTGGGAAACAGATCGGGCTGCTGGTGCGTGAGCGCCAAGGTCAGTCCTTTTTCCCTTCAAGCTTGGCCACTGTTTACGTTGAGGATGGATCATATTGAGCATATTTGACTTCCATGCTATGAGGTTTTCTAATGGACAAATAAAGAAATGCTTTGAAAGGAGATCTCTTTCAAGGTGTATTGGCCCACCTTGATGTCACTAGCCCCTTGACGTTTCGTTTCTTCAACTCTGCGGCTACTATGTTTTGCTCAGCTGGCCCTTGCAAGAAGGAAGCTCCTACTTAGACTGGGGAATGGCTTCATTCTGAAATTGCAAAAGACTGAAGATGCTTTTATTTGCAGTCCCCAGACACTAACTGGTGGGAGGTGACATCTGTAGTATCTTCCAAAAGCAGGTGTTGGAGAACTAAATCATTCCAAGGTCCTGGCCATTTGCCTCATTGGCTGAGGGTCTCTCAGGATAGATTTGATACGTGATGCACTCTTCGTACCTTTATTGAGCTATATTTTTAAATTAAAATATCTGGAATCAGCTGTGTCATATGCACTGGGCTGCGGCGGGGGCTTCGTTCATTGTTAAGGAGCCTGTGTTATGACCTTAGCACCTCATTAATCTGTATCATTGAGAAATCTTTCCACGTAAGTGGCCACTGCTGATAGCACAGTCTTGCACATCGAGGAACTCAAAAATGTTTGTGGAGTGAACTAAATAAAACATCCTTTCAAATGCCAGATCATTTAAAGGACTAGTAAGCATTTGATTGATGTCTTCCTAAAATAAATTCTATACATATTTGCCTCTGAGACACAGTGCAGTGAGTGTGGATTGGACTTCATCGTGATACATTTAGGCCATCGTTTTGTTAAGGAAAGAACATGAGCTTTGGTGTCAGGCTGACCAGACCGAACATCCAAACACTCCCATTTTCTAGCTGCAGAACCTGAGCAGATTTTCTCATCTCGATAGTTGGCTTCTTCATCGGTCAGGTGGAGGGCAGTGCGTGAGCTGATGGCATTGCTAGTACATTAAAATGACCAATGTAAATTGAGGGCCTGACGAGGTGGCTAGTTCATTCTCCAGCCTTTTGGTACTCATCATGAGGGGCCAGTGCGGCAGCTTCAACGTCTCCTGGGAGCTGGCTGGGGATCACATCCCACCCAGACCACTGACTCAGGGGCTGCCTGCTAACAGGCTCCCCAGGTAATTCTCNTTCTCCAGCCTTTTGGTACTCATCATGAGGGGCCAGTGCGGCAGCTTCAACGTCTCCTGGGAGCTGGCTGGGAATGTGGGATCACATCCCACCCAGACCACTGACTCAGGGGCTGCCTGCTAACAGGCTCCCCAGGTAATTCTCCAGCACAATGAAGTTTGAGAAATACTGGCCCAGAGCTCCCCATTTCTCTCCTGTTTGGGAGAAAAAGCAATGAACTGGCTTTAGGTAGTCAAGGCCTTTGGCTTTCTGGAAGGGAGACGTATCCTAAGTCTCATGATGGTAGCCTAAGGAAGGAGCATGGGAACTGTTTTCTGATTCTTCTCCATGGAGGTGGGTTAATGTGACAGCCCTGTACTGTTCATTTCTCAGCCGTACCCAAGCAGATGTAGAGTCATCTTTTGGGGGATATACAGACAAGGGATGTCCCCTTCCCCCAGGAGAGCTGGGTTCCCACCTGTGCCCCTTGCACCACATGCTCCTGGGAATGATTCTGGGTCATCCAGCTAGGATGGGGAAGCAGAGCACCACTGTCTCGGCTGCAACATCCAGCCTACCTGAGTCCTGACCCCTACAACACCCAGCCTATACAAGTCTGGACCCTGCACAGCAGGGAATCCAGAAGGTCCTGAGGGCCTGAAGCAGAGCCAGGTTCAATGTCAGAAGCAGCCTCTGGAGATGGGCCTTACCTTGCTTGTTCCTAACAGAGCTGGACTTTACCTGGGCGTCTGACATCCAGCCACTGATGATGCAGTTTCTTGGATGGATGGACCCTTGTTTTCATACTGCCCCTTCTAACATCTTTCACTGTATTCTGAACTCTTGCTACTCAGAGTGCGGTCCAACAGTAGAGAGGCATCGGCATGTCTGGGAGCTTGTTGGCCACCCAGAAGCTCAGGTCCATCTAGACCACTGAATCTGAATGTGAATTTCAAACATTCCCAGAGGATTCAAGTGCATGGTAGAGTTTGACAAGCGCCAGGCTAGTGTATGCTCAGTAAATATTAATTCTCTCTTCCTTCGTTAAACGTTGTGTATAAAATAAAAATCAAAAGTCTCCCCATGAGAGCTTGGGAAATGAGGGGCAAGATGTCAGGGCAGAAATTTTTTGAAAACTGTCTCTTCCCTCTCCAGTGCAGGCCAGTTCTCTGGAAGGCTGGGGCCACACCACAACTGCCTTGTGGGTACCTGGGGAGGAACCTTACTGCTCCCGGCACTGTTCTTCCTTGTGGGTGTCTGCAGCCTGGGAGGGAGACAGCCATGCTCTGTGTTGCAATCGTTCGGGCAGCAAGAGTATAAACAAAGCGTGATGCTGCATTCAGCTTTGTTACGTAACTTCGCTTGGGAGTCATATTTTCCAGATGTTGTGTATCGACATGCTCCCCACTTCTTGCACTACCTGTTTCTTTAGCCATGTTCAGCTTTTCTGGAGAAGAAAAGGTCTTTGACCTTTCTTCTGGGAAAAATGCCTTTTTTGAGCTCATTCTAGGTTGTGATTATTTGCTTTCCTGGAGTCGTTCTGAAAAAAATTTTTTTCCTCTCTCTCTCTGTAATCTTCCTTTTCCCCTCCCTCCCTTCCTCCCTTCCTTCCTGAAGAAGCACAGTTTGGGGCCATTGGGGCCTTGGTTTCCATTGCTCCCATGTGCATGTGGACTTGAGTTCATATCTCCAAAGAATTTGGGCATGAACCTAAACCCATGTTCAAGGGCCCGGGGCTGGGAGAGAACTCCAGACTTGCAGTGGGCAGCTTTGGGACAGTGGGGTCCAATGGTAATTTGTCACCATGTGATGAATCATTCTGGGGCCATACATGGGAAATCAGGATGAGGTGATAACAAAGACAGACCCACCCTTCCGGAGCTTTCTTGCTGGTCCAGGCCCTCCCCTGGTGGCTGGGAGGCTTGGAGATTGAAAGGACATGGTTTCAGCCTTCAGGAATCCCATGCCGAAGGAAGGGGGAGAGAAATCCAGCTACGTCTGTACAGAGTGATAAACACTCCACTAAAGGTGTGCACATTGGGCTGGGTGGGGGCCCAGAAGAGAGTGAGCTGGATGGGACGGTGCTGGTAAGGAAAGGCTTTCAAGAGGAGGCAGGGTTTGAGTTGACAAGTACCTCCAAAGTAAGATAATTGGTTATGCCCCCCTGGGAGGATGATGGTACTCGTTTGGGAAAGGAGGCTGATGGGATCAGGACAGCCTATTGTATGTTAGCAGTAACACACCACACCTTTCTTTCCACTGTGGTCAGCACAGAAGTCGTTTTGCAGCCCTAGCTTCCCATGCTCATTAGAATACATCTCTCGAAAGGATTGCACAAAAGAAATACGGCTGCAGTTGCCTGATATAATCCTTGGCCCATCTGAGAACATGGCTGCCTGTGCTCTGTTTGTTACATGGGGACTTTTCCCTATGAATTCTCTCCCTTTCATCTGCTGTGAGCAGTGAGTAATTTTGCACCCATTTCCTGCTCTCATTCTAATTCATGTTCCAAACACTAGAATAGCAAATGGAAGGGAGCCTATAATATAAGAACAATAAATTCAGGAGTAGCTGGAAGGAAAATTGGATGTGAAAATTGCCATGTGAACCAAAGCAGCATTTGATTAATTTATGAAGATGACGAATTTATTTTTAAGTGTCAGTGGATGTCTCTCAGGTCAGAGTATTAGAAGAGTTCTTTGGGAGTGTGAGACAGGGACTCTGTTTTCCCCTCAGTGAAGGGTTTCATTCTTCTAAAAAACGTGTCTGTGATGTCAGCAGGCTGCCCAGTGTATGGACAGGAATAGGGGAAGATATTCTGTGAATCTGCCCAAAGCTCCAGTGATGTGAAAGCTTAGAACAGCTTATATGTAACTTTTATATTGGTTGTCTTTGACTTTTTAAAATTACAAGTCATCTAAGAATACATACTTAGATAATCCAAATTGCGTATCCTGAAGTATGTAGAGAAAACGTTAAAATCCTTCTTTACCCACACCTTGCCTCTCCCAAATCTGTGTTCTTGGAAGATAGCCATTGCAAATGGGGTGATTGGGAGGGCAGGATTTCTCATGACCTCCGTTTATTCACTCAGAAGTGTGCTTATATAGATTATTATAACGTAAGTGCTTAATATCCAAAATATATAAAGAACTCAGCACCAAAAAACAAAACCCACAGATAATCCAAATAAAAATGAACAGAGGACCTCAACAGACATTTTTCCAAAGAACACATACAGATGGCCAACAGACACGTGGAAAGATGCTCAACATCATTAATCATCAGGGAAATGCAAATTGAAACCACAATGAGATATCACTTCACACCTGTCAGAATGGCTAAAATCAACAACACAAGAAATAAGTTCTGGTCCAAATTGGTGTTGTAGGAGGACCCTGAACTCACCCCCTCCATGGAACACATCAAATTGAGCCTAGCTGTAGAACAGTTCCTTCTAGAGAAGAACTGAAGGCCAAATAAACGGTGTCTGCACAACAGATGACAGAAAACAGCAAAAGAGAAGAGCAAGAGAGACAGTAGACATGGATGCCTGCCACGTGGAAAGCCTCAGGACCCCCAGCCATGTCAGCCACAGCGCTGGCCGGCCGGCAGAAGTCAGCAGGCACACATAGTCTGCATAGGGGCTGACCATACACAAGGCCATTCCTTTAAGTTTAGAAGTAACTGGTCCACCGAATGCATTAGAAGCAAACACAGAAAGCCAAGCAAAATGGGGAGACAGAGGAGTATGCGCCAAGAGAAGGAACAAGAAAAACACTCAGAAAAAGAACTGAATGAAATGGACATAAACATTATGCCCAATAAAAAATTTAAAGTAATGATCATTAAAATGCTCAGTGGACTGGAAATAAGAGTAGAAAACCACAAGAAATAACAAGTGTTGGTGAGGATGTGGAGAAAGGGGAGCCCTCGTGCACTGTTGGTGGGGATACAAGCTGGTGCAGCCACTGTAGAAAACAGTACAGAGGCTCCTCCAAAAATTGAAAGTAGAGCTACCCTGTGATCCAGTAAATGTATTCCTGGGTATTTACCCGAAGAAAATGAAAGCACCTGTTAAAAAAGATATATGTATCCTTATGTTTATTGCAATAGTATTTACAGTAGCCAAGATATGGAAGCAACCCAAGTGTCCCTTTAAAGATGAACAGATGAATGTTTGAAAGAGAGGTTTGATAGATAGATAGATGTATAGATATAATGGAATATTACTCAGCCATAAAGAAGAATGAAATCCTGCCATTTGCACCAACGTGAATGAATTTAGAAGGATGGATAATGCTAAGTGAAGTAAGTCAGAGAAAGACAAATACCATATGATTTCACTCATTTGTGGAATTTAAGAAGCAAAAAAAGAAAGAAAAAAGAGACAAACCAAGAAACAGACTTTTAAATACAGAGAACAAACTGACTTTGGGTGGTTGTCAGAGGGGAGGTGGGTGGGGCGTGGGCGAAATCAATAAAGGGGATTAAGAGTACACTTATCTCGATGAGCACTGAGGAATATATAGAATTGTTGAATCATTATCTTGTACACCTGAAACTAATGTAACAGCATGTTAATTATACTTCAGTTTAAAATAAAAAAAAACCACAAACGAGATACATTTTACGCCTTATTTTGCTATTTACACCTTATTTTACTACTTGTTAAACCGTTGCCCGTGATGTTTTTGTTTTGTTTTGTGTGCACCTTTTTGTCTAGTTTTTTTTTTTTTTTTTTTTTTTTTGAGGGTGGGGGCGGGAGGGACAGGGCGAGAGAGAATCCTCCAGCAGACTCCACATCCAGCACGGAGCCTGATTCAGGGCTCGATCCCAAACCCTGAGATTGTGACCTGAGCTGAGATCAAGAGTTAGACACTTAACCGACTAAGCCCCCAGGCGCCCCTTTTTGTCTAGATGTCATGTGGACACGTGTGATGGGGAAGACAAGTTTTATTTCAGCACTTGAGTGAACAAGGGAGTTACTGCGTGCCCATGCTGTTGCCCACAGTCTCAAAGCTCTGTCGGCCTGCTGTGGTTATGCTGTAGCAGTGGGGGTACTGGTGCTCAGAGGTGACTGCCCGGCGTCCCCATGAGGTGGCCCAGCCTGGCCATGAAAGTTTTCCCAGCCGCCTCCCTCGCACACAGTCACTCTCCTGCCAGGTGTCCCCGGGACTTTCTAGAGCTGCAACATCAGGACCAACGCAGTGAGGGCAGGCAGCTATATTCTCTGGTGTTTTCACTTAGCTCTCACTTTCTCTTTGCCTTCTTTATTCCTGCTCCATCATCCCCTGGCAGGAGACAGAGTAAAGCAGAGGGTGTTTCAGATCGTGCTCCTCCGCTCGGAGGAGGAACGAAGTCTTCCTCTCCCAAGGAAGATCAGGGGGTGGCTGGTTCCTCGCCGGGTGCCCTGCGCTCTGCACCTGCGTGGCACTGCATGGGCCCAGCAACCTGAGCCAGTCTGGAACCCAGCCCCATTCTGGGCCATGTTCAACTCCAGCACCCCCACTTGCCTCTCTGAGGCCTTTCTTTTCTTAGTTGACCCGGCAAGTCAGATTTTAACTAAGAATCCGAGACTTTAAGTCTACTGTGGCTGTTAATTCCAGGTGGACACATAGCAGCTTCTGTTTTCAGAGTAGGCCCTAAGGATTCCTGTGACATTGGGCAAGGTTCTCTTGTGCTTGAACCCTGTCTTCTTCTACCTTTTTGAGGCTGGTAACAGGGAAGTGTCTTGAAACTAGTTTAATCCCCCTGGGGCCTTAGAAACACAAGGTGCCCAGATCCCACCCCTCAGCAGGAGATTATATGTTTTAAAGGGTGGGCAGAGGGACAGGGCGATGCTGGGCAGCTGGGATGACTCATGGCATTTCATATATGGGGGTGCAGAAAGGAGATTCTTCTGTGAGCAGTTCCTGATATCGCTCATGGTCCAACTATTCTGATCATTGATCCAGCTCACGTTAGTGGATCTGGGGACTGTGGATGGATGACGAAAGATTTTGACTTGAAGATTCTCTGCCCCCAAGTTTTTCTCTGCTTGTATTGCAAGGTCAGAGGGCTGTTGACAGGATCCTTCCAGGGGCAGAATTTCCTGAGGAAGGTTGGAGTAAAGCTGTCTCCAGGTCCTGTTCTAAACCATCTTCACTGGTGTTCTGGACACTTGTGTGTTCTCACTCAAGAGCAAGGGTTTTCCTCATCTGAAGGGTGCAGGGAGCTGCAATGGAAGGGTCTTGGCTGTGCAGGCAGCCACGCTGGCGTGCTGCGCATCCTCACAGTCTTCCAGAAAGAGTCAGCTGAGGCTTAAAATAACATGCCTTGGCATTGGCCAGGCCGCGACCTGCCGTTGTGTCTGGATGTGGGCAGGAGGCCTGGCGTTTCAAATGTGTGATTTGCACAGGGTGTCTGCAGTGCACAGAATTATAGTATCACCCTGTTGTCTAAAAACACTAACGGTGAGCTTCGATGTCTGGTTGAAGGCTATGCATAAAAAGTACTGAAGGAGAAATTTGCTTGATTTTATGGGTCATGGGGCTAGTGTGCTGGCAATCAAGTCACTTGCTTTCTGGGGCACCCACATTCTGTCTCAGTTCAAGGAGGTCATCTGTTTTGTTTTTGTCTTCCTGAAAAGAACAGGTCCTTTGTGTCGCTCTACTCAGACCTGCTCACTCTCACACCCATATCTGTTTCTAGCACTTTCACGCATGATAGGTCAGTTTCCTGTGTGCTGAGTGGAACTGTTTTTCCCTCTTTCCTAACAGACTAGGGATGTTTTAAATGAGGAATGGAAAGGAGACTCTTGGGTGGGAGCCTGGCAGCGTCCCCAGTGCAGGTTTTCCAGAGCATGACACTTCTAAGAGCCGTCATCGGGCTGGGCGTCAGAGACTCCCACTCAGGTGCAAAGTAGGAAGAGTTCATTGAAGAATTTTTCCATCAGGCACCAGATAGGAATGAAATGGAATGTTCTGGAAAGAGGTGGAGTCATGGTCCCACCCTAAGTAGGTTGAGTGGCTGGGGGCAGATCCTTTACCTTGCAAGGCTGAGGCATCTCTGTCCTCCTGTCATGGCAGTTATGTGGGATGGTGTACCGTGCTGGAGATACTACCAAGAACACACATGCTGGTGAATTTTACGATCTGTATGGATCCAGCGGCTCTGTGGGTGGGAGGGTCACTACTCTGTTATCAGTCCAAGAGTTATAACACCATAATCAGAGTTCACAGTTCTTTTGTTCGCTCATGCACAGAAATGCTTGGAAAGTGCTGGCATAAGGGGCATTTGCAAAGATGAGGTCCCAGGTCCAGCCTCCATCCGCATACTTGCTGTGTAGAAGGGGAGAGAGAGAGGAAGCGAGGCAGAGAACGCAAATGGAAGAGGGATGAAATTAAGCCTCAAGACACAACCAGAGGAGGTACGCTGGTCCTCAGGGTTTGTAAAAACAGCCAAGGAAGGGAGTTGGCCTGCAGCCACCTTGGGGGCAGCGCGCTATAAAACACCAGTGTTTGTGTCTCACACAAGCAAGTGTGGTGGTCCGTTTGACAGGACAGGGTTGCCCTGTTTAATCTGAGCTATGATTCATAAATCAGTCAAATAAAAAAAATCCAATCTTGAAAATGTCTAGCAGTTCAAAAACTCTGGGATTAAGTTATGCCAGTGGGAGCCATAAATCAGCCAGAAGCTAAGTCATTCCAATTCATCTGGGCAGCAGCAGAAGAGGGTCGAGGCCAGGTTTGGCTGAGGGCTTAGCCCTGCAAGGCTTTCCCCACTTCAGACGCCTGTTGCAAGTCCACGTTGTCACTGGGCTTCTGACCGACTGGCTGTAAGTCAGAGGTTCCCACAGCCCCCTTCCTGGATTCAATGAATTTGCTACAACTAGAATTTAATAGAAGTCTGAGAAGTGTTTACTTATGTTTACCAGTTTATTATAAAGGACATTATATGTGGCAATTACATCTTAATACAAAAATTGAAAAAAGATATTAGAAAGGATAAAGATACAGACAGGTGAGAGGTACGTAGGGCAAGAACCAGAAGGCCCTTGTGTGCAGGAGCTTCTGTCCTCATGGAACTGGGGTGTGCCACCCTCCCAGCAAATGACTCTGTCCACCAACCTGGGAGCTCATCAACTGTTGCTGTTCAAGAGCTTCCATACAGTTCACTCTGCAGCCCCTGCCTTCCCTTTCCCAGAGGTTGGTGGGTGGGGTTAAACATGTCAGCACTGATCACTTGGTCTTTCTGGTGACTGAGGCTCTCTAGGAGCCCCACCCTGAGTCATCTCATTTGCATATACTCAGGGGTGTTCAAAAGGGGCTTCTTGGGGTGCCTGTGTGGCACAGCGGTTGGGCGTCTGCCTTCGGCTCAGGGCGTGATCCCGGCGTTGTGGGATCGAGCCCCACATCAGGCT
Source organism: Ailuropoda melanoleuca (assembly GCF_002007445.2). Classification (NCBI taxonomy): domain Eukaryota; kingdom Metazoa; phylum Chordata; class Mammalia; order Carnivora; family Ursidae; genus Ailuropoda; species Ailuropoda melanoleuca. The sequence continues at coordinate 88,411,617 of NC_048230.1, forward strand.
TCTCTGCTATGAGCCTGCTTCTTCCTCTCCCACTCCCTCTGCTTGTGTTCCCTCTCTCGCTGGCTGTCTCTATCTCTTTCAAATAAATAAAAAATAAGAAAAAAATCTTAAAAAAAAAAGGGGCTCCTTAAGAGTGACAAAAGACTGCTGTCACTCAGGAAATTCCAAGAGTTTTAGGAGTTTTTTGCCAGGAACGAGGGACAAAGACTAAATATCTTACATTGGACATATTATTATGTGTGTGTGTTTGTGTGTGTAGCTTGTTTCTTTTTTTGGCAAAATCACTTGGCAGTTAAGTTGCAGGCAGACATCAAAACTCTGTGTCTGTAAATACTTGGGACTGATCTCCTAAGAATAAGGACATGGTAGTCCCACCTGTGAACATAATACTGCTTAAGAAATGGAATATTCACATCGGAAACTTTTGAAATAGTACAAATGAAGTTTTGATAGAACTAAGACATGAGTATCAGGAGCATGCAAAATCATTAGTAATATATTAAGCACACATTTGCCAAGTCACAGGTCACATAGGCCCCGGTCACGAGGCGTGGGACCAAGGAAGCCAAAAGCGAAAAGAAAGACTGAATTGGTGAATATACTGGAAGTAAGTGAAGGGCAGAAAAAGAAATTCAAAGGAGCTCATGCTAAAGGACTTCAGTCTTAGAAAAGTAAAAGCTGCCCCTGCTTCCAGGCTGTCAGATCATCAAGACAGATCATGTTAAGGGGTGAGATAGTCTCATTCCATGGGTCTAAGACATGAGCTACATTTAAATGTGTTTAAAATAACTAAAAGTGTATGTATAGTTTTGTATAAGTCCCTTCTGGTGTTAAGTAAATACAGCTAATTTTTTGGCCCCCCCAAATCATGTCAATAGCTAGTATGTGCCCATCTTGACATTTCTCCCAATTGTCCCCAAGAGTATTTTATATTTTCATATTTTAAATCTGGGCTGTAGTTGAGGTTCACACATTGTGTGTGTTTTTTTAATAATGATTTTTTATTATGTTATGTTAGTCACCACACAGTACCTCCTTAGTTTTTGATGTAATGTTCCATGATTCATTGTTTGCATAAAACACCCAGTGCACCATGCAATACGTGCCCTCCTTAATACCCATCACTGGCCTACCCCAATCCCCCACCCCCCGCCCCTCTGAAGCCCTCAGTTTGTTTCCCAGAGTCCATAGTCTCTCATGGCTCATTCCCCTTTCTGTTTACCCCCCCCTTCATTCTTCCCTTTCTTCTCCTACTGATCTTCCTATTTCTTATGTTANTCTGAAGCCCTCAGTTTGTTTCCCAGAGTCCATAGTCTCTCATGGCTCATTCCCCTTTCTGTTTACCCCCCCTTCATTCTTCCCTTTCTTCTCCTCCCGATCTTCCTATTTCTTATGTTCCATAAATAAGTGAAACCATATGATAATTGTCTTTCTCTGCTTGACTTATTTCACTTAGCATAATCTCCTCCAGTCCTGTCCATGTTGCTGCAAATATTGGGTTATCGTTCTTTCTGATGGCTGAGTAGTATTCCATTGTATATATGGACCACAGCTTCTTAATCCAGTCATCTGTTGAAGGGCTTCTCGGCTCCTTCCACAATTTAGCTATTGTGGACAATGCTGTTATGAGCATTGGGGTGCATATGCCCTTCTCTTCACTATGTCTGTATCTTTAGAAAACAGTGTGGAGGTCCCTTAAAAAGTTAAAAATAGAGCTACCCTATGATCCAGCAATTGCACTACTGGGTATTTACCCCAAAGACACACATTGTGTTTGATTGAGTATTTTTAATCTGCCTTATTTTAGAACATCTCTTTTGCTTTTTTTCTTTTCTTTTCCTGCCGTTGACATTTTGATGAACTCAGTCCTGTCAGCTTGTAGACAGAGCTTGCCCCACACTCTGCCTTTGTCCTATTGTCTCTCCCTGGTTAGATGCAGGTTGAACATTTTTGGTGAGAATTCTGCATATGGGGTGTGGTGCCCTTCTTGGTGTATTGCGTCGCGAGGCACATGATGCCAGTGTGTTCCATAATTCATTTTGGCCAGCTGGTTATGGCAGAGCCACTAGACTGATACTTTTTATCTGTGTGCCTATCCTGCTTCCCAAGAGGCTTTTGCCCTGTGTGGCATTAGCATTTGGAGATCATCCTTCCCTAGATTAGTTTGCAAAATGGTGATTTTCCTGTTCAATCACTTTTACATTAGGTGGCATTCCTCTCTCAAAAAAGAGCGCTTCTGCCCCATTTAATATCACTATAGATTCTTTTTTTGTCTATTCATTACCATCATTTTTTTTTTTAGTGCTCAAATCGTCCTAATTTTGGCCAAGAGAGCCCATTCAAGCCGACGTGTTCACTAATGACTTGCTAGACTTACCTCACCTTGTTCTTTCCTGCAGGGTATTTCAGACTTTCAAAGACCTGGGGGTTTCTCTCTAGCCTGCACCTAGCTCTTCTGTGAAATCCAGTTAGACTGTCACAGTTTTCTGGTGACTACTGAGCATTGGTCTTAAAAATCCAGTGCTCCTTTGTGTCCACTCGGCACACACAGGAGGTGCCATCCCCCTGCCAGACCTGGGCCCGGCAGCCATGAGCTCCTGGAAGTCAGCAGACCCACGCTGAACCCTTTTCTGAGCTTGTCCGGATTAATTCACATTGTCAGCTGGAGCTGATGACTTGACAGTGAGACACAAAACACGGGGACATAAAGGAACTTATTTTGGGTGAACGGCATTTTCCTTTGAGGAGAAATATAATCTTTATTCTTCAGGCTTACAAAAGTTTAAGAAGGGTATTATAAACAGAATGACCTGGAGCCAAGTGTGACTGCAGATGTGCTAACCGATGGTCGGAGTGTAAGCAGGTCTATAACACAAGCTTTTGGATGGCCCAGCCTGAAAATGTTCTAGACTTCTCCTGGGACCGCAAGGTTTCATCTAGGGTAGTTGTTTCTGGCAAACTTGATCACTTCTTTTACATTTAAGACTTTCTTTGGTCTTGGGGCGCCTGGGAGACTAAGTTGTTAAGCGTCTGCCTTCAACTCAGGTCATGATCCCAGGGTCCTGGGATCGAGCCCTGCATCGGGCTCCCTGCTCAGTGGGAAGCCTGCTTCTCCCTCTCCCACTCCCCCTGCTTGTGTTCCCTCTCTTGCTGTGTCTCTCTCTGTCAAATAAATAAAATATTTAAAAAAAAAACCNCCCACTCCCCCTGCTTGTGTTCCCTCTCTTGCTGTGTCTCTCTCTGTCAAATAAATAAAATATTAAAAAAAAAAAAACTTTCTTTGGTCAGTACACCTGCAGAACAAATGGGATCAGGCCCTGTGGCATCAGTAGGACCGGATGTGCACGTTGAGTGACCACACGCCATGAGGCCAACAGCGTCGTCATCCTGCCCTTTAGAATGCCCTCTCCATCCGCTTCTTTACTGTGAATCCCACCCACATCTTACGGGTTCACAGGAGGTTATATGGAGGTTAAGGCCTAAGGGGGGCTTTTGCTACCATTCACACATTTTCTGCACCCTTCTGCCAGAAAGGTGCTGGAAACTACACGTACCTGCATGAGAAACGAAAAGCTTGTGCCTCATTTGCCAAGATGGCAGAAGGATTGGCTTTTGCTGGAAAATTGTTCCTTTTTCCTGCTCAGTTTGAAACAGTTTTTTTTACTCGCTCTGCAGACCATTTAATTGATGTTACTGTTATTAATACCATCACAAGCGTTTCAAGTCAGTCTACTGAATTAAAAATATTTGCTTTCTAGTAGGTCACGGACAAGATGAATATCTGCCTCCGAAGGTGGCTGAGAGGCAGGTGAGGTCAGGCCCAGAAAGTTCCTAGGGCAACAACGCCTGGTGCAGGATAAGAGCTCAGAAAACATGGGTTTTGATTATGGAACATATTTGGTAGCTCTGATGATCTGGCCTTGGAACACTTCAGAATGAAAAATGTTCTTCCTAAGTCACTAAATAATTCCACTTATTTCAGTCATTGGAAATCTCCTGGCTGTGTGCTATAATGGATAAGTTACAAATGGGTGTCAGAGGGCACATGGGACTGGCCTTTCTCCTCATTAGAGGAGGGCAAGTTCGCTAGAAGGCTGCTTTCCTTGGTGTGAAAGCCACACTCGGATCAATTCGAAACCACTTTTAGTTTTAATGTTTTTCTTGCATACTGATCGTATCTGCGGCGAGATTGGGCTGCAAACATATTATCAGTTATAAATCCTTTGACGATGACCGGGGGGCATGTTCACTGCTCTAATTGAGGAGTAGGAAGTTCGGGTTTTAAGAACACGGCTGTCTCTGATTCACACTGAGAGGTGTTACAATCCCACAAACCCCCTAGTTTGCCAGTCCTCCTGGTCATAGGCTCTGCGGCTGTGCTGGTCATCACTCTTTGCCGACTGCACACCAGGATGGTTTGACGTCTTTACTCATCCGTATAATCAGAGAAAATCAAGTTGTTGGCTCTTAATGAGATGCCTTTAGGCTGTGTCTATAGAATGCCAATTATGCAGCTGGAAATGGGGGGAGAAGTCAATTATCTTATTTTTCCCCAAGACTTTAACACAATCTGATATTTGCATTAATATTGTGACACATGCTGTCCTGGGAATGTCTCAGGCTTTTGTTCGGTGACTTAATCCTCCCGGTATGTTCCCTTTTCAATCTTCACCCAGGCAGCTGACATTCCAGAAGCACAGCTTTTCTCTGTTGTGACAGCTCCTGGAGGTGAATGGAAGGTGGGGCTTTTTTTCCCCCCTTGGGATGACACCTTCTCATTCTTATTCCTACTCGTCATTCTCTTGCATTCCTGAAATAGCTTAGGCAGCCTTTAGGTCAAAGTGGCATCCCCCCACCAACCCAAAAAAGAGAAGGAGCCCAGACCACAGCCCTGAGCACTGACCTAGGCGGACAGCCCCTGCCCCTTGGCAGAGCTGGAGGCCAGTCTGCCCGCCCTGCTCCTTTCTCACCACTGCATGGGAGACAAGGCATGGTTGCCAGGGCTGTAAGCATGTATTTCTCTCTGAATGTGGTGTTCCCCTTGGAACATGCATTTTTCCTTCAGCCAGGGTCTGGGAAACAACAGATGGTTTGCTCCAAAGAGGTGACTGGGCGGGAGGGGATAGTTTCAAAAGGGATATATTTTTACCAAGAAGTGGGCAGGTTGGCGAACGAAGAAGAAATGCTAAAGCTTTCAGAGAGTAGCTATGGCGAGGGGCCATCACCCTGTGCCTAAGAGAACAGGAGGGGTTGGGACAACCCAACACTGAACTGTGGGCTATGGAGGGGGGACTTGATGGGAGCTCTGGGTTAGAAGAAAACTAAGGGGTCATAAGTGTTCTGGTCTCTCAACCTTTAATCTTCTGCCATTGGTCAAATCCACCTGGAAGCCAAAGGCCAAGGGAGCCGGGTCTGGCCTTTTAGGGCACAGAGCAAGAGTGGGGTCCTGTGGGTTGTGGGTCAGCAGGGACAGAGGGAGAATTTCCAGAACATTCAGTTTTTCCTTTTTTTTAACACAGAACAAAGCTTGTTTCCTTTGTTTTACAGAAAAGGATACTTTGGAAAGCCAGGAAAAATAAATCCTGCCAATAATTAGGTACTGTTTAGAGATTCATTAGAACCAGACTTTGCACCAGGAGAGAGATGTGGCCTGACTATTTTATGAAGGTTTACTGTTCCCTACATTGATTTTGATTAACATTTCTTTATTTCTTTAATTTTATTTTTAAAATATCCTATTAATATTTAACTATACCCAGTATTGGGTCATTTTGTTCTGTTATGATTCACACAATGGGAAGAGGATTTCTTTTCTTTTTTTAGGGAGAGAATGGGAGTGGGGTGGGGGAGGGCCAGAAGGAGAGGGAGGGAGAGAATTTTAAGCAGGTTCCACACCCACCCAGCATGGAGCCCAACATGACTTGATCTCACAACTCTGAGACCATGACCTGAGCCGAAATCAAGAGTCAGACACTTAACTGACTGAGCCACCCAGGCGCCCTGGGAAGAGAATTTCTAAAGGCTTTTCTTCTCATGATTGCTGGAGTGGTAGATTAAGGGAAATACCTTTCCAGCTTTTAAGCATTGTCGAGTCCCTGTGTTTTCCCATTTCGTGGCTGGGCTGGAGAGGGACAGAGCAGCACATAGCTACAGTTGCTTTGTTGCTGAAAGGCATAGCACACTGGTCACAGAGAGAAAGACCTTCTTTCATTTACCATGTGGGAGCCCCCTGGGGTAGAGCTGCCAGCAGGTGGAACATATGAGATGACATGGGTGGGTAATCACGAGATTTGTTACCTGCACAGACTTATGCAGAGTGAGGAAGAGAAATCTCAGTGTGTGCCATACCCAGATGCTGCTCAGAGTCTCAGTGTGAAACCCAGTGTCCTGCAACCTCAGACTTCAAGCGGAGCTCACTTCTGGACATGTCGTTCTGTCCTTGCTAACTATTTACTCCACTTATATATCGGCTTTGTCGTCATAATATCATTAAGATGGCACTGATTTGAACTTGTCAGCTCCCCAGCCTTACGACCTTCTACTGCATTCTTGGCTCACCGTACTTTAATGGTTTAAATGTGTATTCCTTTTTCTTTCCACTTTTCTACAAGATTCTGTGGAGACCTGTGCATTCAGTATATATTTATGGGCCCCCACTCTGCATCACCAACTATGTGTTCTGGGACATGAGGACAAGGAACAAAAAAGCCCCCAAACCCCTTTCTTCCTGGAGCTTGCATCCACGCTGGGGGAGGGGGTGGTCAAGACAAACAGCAGACAAACACAACTAAATGTCAAGTTTTCTAGAAAGTGATAGATGGTGTAAAAAAAATGAACAAGATAAAGAGGGACCAGGGTGGGTTGCAAATTTAAATCAAGGTAGAAGTCTTTGAGAAGGTGGTATTTTAATCATCTCTGAAGAAAGTACAGGAGGGAGCCGTGGAGATATCTGAGGGTGAGCAGTGCGGGCAGAGAGACAGCAAACACAAATACTCTGAGATGGAAGAATGCTGGTTGTGTGCAGGGGATGGTGCAGAGTCAAGGTGGCTGGAGCAGACCAAGGGAGGAGGAGAGGAACAAGAGGGAGGTGAGAGGGGGGAGGCAGAACCGGATCACTTAGGGCCTTGGAGACCAATGGAGGTCTTTGGCTTTTCCTGTGGTTGGGGAGCTATTTCTTGCTCTGAGAAGTTATGTGGCCAGGCTTATGTTTTCAAAGAATCAACTGGAATGTCGGGTTGGTAATACAATGCAGGGGGCAAGGGTGGAAAGCAAAGCCTTAGGAGACTATTAAAATGGTTGTGTCTCAGAAGAGGGTGGGAGCCAGGGAGGGTGTGAGGAGGCATCAGGTCCTGGCTACATTTTGAAGACAACAACAACAGGGTTTCCTGAAGAAATAGATATGGATGAGATGGAAATAGAAGAATCCAGGATTCTTGACCTGAGCGAGAGTGGGTGAGGCAGCCGGTACAGCAGGCTTGTTGGAGAGATGCTACGGTGTTCTGTCTTGGAAATGTTGATTTGGAGATGCACACTAGGCATCCAAGTAGAATTAATGAGTAGGAGACTGAAGTGTGCACCTGAAGTACAGTTGACAGGTTAAGGCTGGAGATCTGAACTTGGAATTCTGCAGCAAAAAGAGGCCTATATTTACAGCCGTGAGATGGAGGAGATCCTCCATGGAGTGAGGATGGACCGAGAGGGGCCCTACTGGGAGCCAGCAAAGGAGACTGAGGGGAGCAGCCAGCTGCAGGGGAGGTGGGCCAGAGGGTGTGGTCGGTCTTAGAAGCCCAGCACCCAGACAGGAGAGAGTGAGCAAGAGGGTTGAACACTGCCCACACACAAGTCTCAGAGCTGGTGGGGACAAAATTCTGATTGGAATGGGTTCAAGGAAGAAGGGAGGGCAAGAATTGGAGGCAGATCATACAGGCAACTCTTTTGAGAAATTTTGCTACAAAAGGGTGAAGAGAAATTGTGTAGTATCTCATAGGAAAAGTGGGAATAAGAAAAATTTTTGCTGGTTGGAAAAAAAACAAGAATATATTTGTATAGTAATGGAATGGTCTCTGTTCAGCTGAACATATTGACTTCTCAGAGTCTTCTTTCTTTTTACTTAATACATTTGTTCTACTCCTTCATTCCACAGGTGTGTCTTCCCCTCTCATAAGTAGATTGAAAGAGTCCTTATTCCTCTAGGAGACACACAGTAAGACATCCTTGTGCTCCAGTTTTGTTCATCTGTTCATTGGGCACTTGTAAACATATGGCAGTGCTCAACGGATAAGCCCGTTCTCTTACTTTGTTCCTTATAATATTTGATTGTTGTATTCCACTGCGTAGCTATGAAGGCTATTTTGAGTGTACTGTTATTGAATTTGTTATCAATTTACAGGACAGTGGGAGGTGTAGAATCATTCCTTGCGGAACAAATAAGACCTCTTCTTCTTGATTTTCTACTTCAGAACTAAGTTTTCCCCTTCAGAGCTGAATGACTGCAGTCAATTAATTTGTGGTCAAAAACATGAGTCCTGAGTTTGCTGTTTGGCTCATCCTGTCTACTTAATACATAGTGAGTGCCATCCTTTCACCTGTGCTATTTCAAGGTCAGGAGTTTGACCTTGGCAGCACGTGTGGACTCTCCGTGGTCTGACATAGGTGAGATCTTGCTTGTTCCAGCTTGGAGCTCTGTCACATACTGGACACCCCTTGAGCTGGTTGAATCAGTGTTTTGATAATCTAGAGTCCCTAAGCATGATTTTTATTGAAAAGGACTCCTTAATACACATCATAGACCATCTTACACATGTCCATTGTAGCATGATTCTTGGGATAACCACATCACACACTTTTATTTTGAAATACAAGTAGGCCTTAATGAGAAATTGCGTTAGCTGTTTTGGGAGACGAGGTGCCAGTATCTCTTGTCCAAAGATTTCCCTGGGCAGGGCTGGCTGAGGCGGGTCTGTCAGGCTCTGGGTTTGAACATTTTTAGACCCCATGGGTCTGGTTTCAGCGCTCCTGAGGAGGTGGACAGGGACTTTACAGAGCTGTGGCTTGGCCAACGAGATGACCCCCCTAAACTGTCCAGAGCCTGCTTGTGGGATGCTACAGACTGCATGTTTGTGTCTCCCCAAATTCATATGTTGAAGCACTGATTTGGTTTAGATGAGATCATGCGGTTAAAGCCCCCATGATAGATTTAGTGCCCTTATAATAAAAGGAAGAGCTCAGAGCCCTCCCTCACAGTAAAATGGTGGCCAGGAATAGGGCTCTCCAGACAGACACTGAATCTGATGGCACCCTGATCTTGGACCTCTAGCCTCCAGCACTGTGAGAAGTAAATACTTGTTCTTTAAGCTTTTGAGTCTATGTTATTTAGTTACAGTGGCCGGAAATGACTACAACAAGGAGGAATGCTTATGTCTCCATTAAGTCAAACTTTAGGGAAAGAAGGCACCTTTCAACCAGCCAGCGTCTTACAAATGTATTTAAAAATTAGCTCCCTTAACATTGGACCCTGCTTGAAGGGGCTCTGCTGGGACAAATCTGGGACCCTTTGAGTACCAAAACATATAAGGATAGGAATGAAGTATAAAAAATAAGAATCCATGATCCCCTGCTTATAATAAATAGATAAACCAGTAAAGAAACAAATGTGGGAGGAGGGAAGATTCTTGCTTACATTTGAATGCTGAGTACTGATTGGTAAATGTAGAGAAGGTGCTGGATTGGGAAAAATCATAATTTTGCTGTCATCACAGTAAGGATTGAATCAGGTTAAAGTTACCAGTAGGTGCAAAATCCAGAGAGAGATTTGATGAGGAAGAGGATATTTGGCTGATGTTAAACTATCTCCCAATAAATTGCTTCTAAGTAGCAAGAGAAACAAAAGTCACTACAGTGGTTGACTCCAACAACATATTGACTGAAATCACCTTGATCAAAGTGAACATCACTGATGAGACCAGGTGGTCACAGTACCCTGCAGAAGTGATACCCCAGAAGGCACTTTTGCCTCCATGGCGTTCTTGCCAGGAGGACACAACCCATACCTAATTATGAGGAAGCACGGGAAAACCCTAAACAAGGAATTGCATAAAAAAATCAGCATAAAAAATGCTGAAGTCATGAGCAGCAGAAGGCTGATGAGCTGCCCCAGAGTAGAGGAGACTGGGAAGACTGTATAACTAAGCACAGATCTTGACCAGATCCTGTCCTGGGGGAAAGGTGTTCTAACAGACGTTACTGGGTCAGTTGACAATGTTTGAATATGGACAGTAGGCTAGACAAAAGAATTATACCAATAGTAAACTTACGAAGGTCCATGAGTGTGCCATGGTCATGTAAAAGAATGTCTTTTTGTTGAAAAATAAGCACTGAATTGTTTTAGGGTATAGATGCATGATATTGCAGCTTACTCTGGAACAGTTCAGAAACAGTGGTGGATGGATGGATGGGTAGATGGATGGATAGAAGGATAGATAGATACAGATAGAAATTATGTAGATGGATAAATAGAACGATAAAGCAGATGGAGCAGAATATTGACAATAGGGAAAAGGGCTCATGGGAATTCCACACACTGCTTCAATTTTTATGTAAGTTTGAAATTGCTTCCAAAGAAAAGTTAAAGATCCTTTTTTGAAGGCCTGATTGATCCACTCATTCATGCAGGATTTATTGAACATGGGTGAGCCAGGCAGACAAGCCCTTGCTTTTCAGGAAGCTTCTGCTCTAGGGGGAGATGTCAGAATAGAGAAATACACAAAGAGCCACAATAAGGTGTCAGATGGTAATCGATGTTCAGAGAAGGGAAACTGGGTCATAAGGTGGTGATGGGGGTCAATGGGAGGGGTCCTATTGATATCGAGGGCCATAGGAGGAATGGTAACCTGATTGAGGGAAGGAGTCAGTCTTATAGCTGCCCAGGGAAGAACTTTCCAGGCTGAAGGACCAGCCACTGCAAAGACCCATTGGCAGGAGGAAGATGGCGTGCTTGAGGAACAGCAAAGGACATTGTGATGGGGGTTAGGAACAGGGACAAGGAATTGGGACCTGGAGCAGGGCCAGACCATCTAGGGCCTTGTTGGCCATAGTAGGGAGCTCGGATTTGATTCTAAATAAGAGAGGGATTCAATGGTTGTTGGGAGGATGGAAGTGACATTAATGAATTCATGTTTGTGAAGATCACTCTGGTTACCTCGTGGAGTATTACTTGTAGGGGGACACTGATGGAGGAGGAAGCATCCGTGAGGGACCCAGAGAGGCAGTGGCCCTCTCTGGCCCCCACTGGTGTGAATGTCTGTGGGACTCCAGGGTGTCTGTATGAGCACACTGTCTTTAATACTAAAACAGATCTTTAGTGCAGTCACTCAGAGCTTCTCGGCAACTCTAAAAATTGACCAGATTTCTTTTTCCAACATTACTTTGACACATGCCAAGAATGACAAAAATGTATCTCTTTCCATTTTTTTTTCTCTTGAGCTACTTTCAGGCCTGAGTGTTGGGGAATAATAAATAGAAACGCAGAACATGACTAAAGAGGCCCTGTTTCACAGGCAGAAAACCACTATGAGGTTCCAGAGAAGTATTTGGGGGTCTCACTAGAGCCCCAGAAATAGGAGGAGGTGTCAAGGGGACATCAGCCCCATGGCCACTCTGGTGCTACATGGAATGTTGCAAAAGAAATAAAGACTGTAATTTTTCTTGCTCATGGATTCCCACCACTACGTCTGCCATCTGCCACCAGCAACCCTTTCTGGAGTTTGGAAATCTATAGTCTAGGGAAGACACCGAATAGCCCTGTTTCTCTTCCCAGTGTCCAGTGAACTGTGGTTTTTCTTTGGCAGACTGAAGGGGCCCAGGGATGGGGTTCTTGTAGCTCTTAGGTGGATGTTTTGTTGAGGCACCGTCCTGCAAGAAAGCAGCAACGTGAGGCATAGGGAAAGGGCCCTTCAATGCAATGATTGATTGTTTAAAGAGTAGGCAGACTCTTTGTAAGACCTTTGTAAGATCCCAAACTTCAGGCTGTTTGTGTGTGTGCGTGTGTGTGTGTGTCTAGGGTCTGAGCAGGTACCCAGTGGGACAGTGGATGTCCATGGAAAAACATTTACCTGTGATGTCAATAGTTCTGGTAATTCTCGTGATGGTTATACAGAGGGTTGCCCTTTTATCTTCCCTCTGGATGTGTTTAGCTGCTCTAAGGCACTATTCCACTACAACCAGGAAGCTCAAATTAGGGTCTAGGAAGCAGATTCTGGTGGGGTAAATGGCCCCAAACAGATTTGAAGTGACTGGGGAAAGGTGGGAGACTTGGTCTATTGCAAAGAGCAGTGTGGGAAGAGGAGGGAAGTATTTTACCAAAGTGGTTTGTGGCATCAGTAAGAATCAGAACTAGGGAGGAATGGAATTTCTAAAAAGAATACATTTTTGTGTGTGAATTTGCATTTTGTTGAGCAAACAAAATGTTCTTGAGTCCAGTCTTCTTGATTTTTTTTTTACGGTGTAAATAGATAAATCGATAATTGACCATGGTAATTTTTTTGAAAACTGGGTAGGAAGAAAGCAATACTAGTATAACTATTGCTTATTCTTTTTTCTATGCTCAATGATAGTAAGCAATCCTTCAGTGAATGTGACTTTGATTTTTGGTTGTAGCCATCAGGTATTCGAGCAGGAATAATGCGTGTGAGAGAGCTGACTGCCTGTTACCATTTTGGAAAAAAGACAAGAGAGATAACCCTGCGAATATACTAAAACATGTTGAACTACGCACTTTAAATGGGTGAATTGTATGATATGTTAATTATATCTGAACACAACTATTAGAAAAAATAGCCAGGGAGAAGTAGACAGGCAGACAGGTTTCACTATGAAGAAATCAAATTTTGAAAAGCCATACAGGAAACGGAAAATACAAATGAGTATTCATCATCTCCATGGGACTTGGACCACTTATTTTAATGATTTGATGTGGGCCCAAAGGTCCTTAAGCTGGACTGTGGGAAAGCTTTCAGAATCAGGGACATATTGCCTTCTGTATTCTCAGTGGGGTCAAATGTCTTTGGAGGATGCTTTGGTTTTTAGAAACCACTAAAATGAGTTAAAGGTAAGTTTAGCAATTAAGCAAATGATGAAGCTGAGAGAAATATCAACACAGTAAAAATAAAAATAATAAAGAATGCTATAAAGTAAGATGACAGACATTTTCTTTTGGGAGCTCCCATTTATTGACTCCATCAATGACCATCTTCTTCACCAGTGAAATTAGCAGGTTTTCAAACAACAGCAATGTAGGCCAAGGGAAATGTGACTGTCTTATGATTTGTGAACTACTGTAGTTAATTGTCTTGGTTGGGTTCCTCCGGAAGCTGGTCAAGCCAGTGAGGGGAGTGTTCACAGCAGGTGATCACTGTGGGCATCTGGGACACCCTGTCACCAAGAACATTCCTCAGAGTTCCCCAGCCTAGGAAGTGAGGAAGGTGGGGTGTTTGCTCACCTATTCTCATCTGTCACTTGCTGAGAACTACTTCTGGGAGTATTTGTTGGCTAGAATTTTTTGCTAGAATACCCTGAACTTAGGCTGAGTGTGCTCTTCTAGAGAGAAACAGAGCACTCAGGCAGAGTTGGAATTGTTAGTAGCACCTACTACTTTAGTCTGAATCAGTGCTAGTCAATAGAATCTTCTTCAGTGATGGACATGTTCTGTAAGCTGGACCATATAGTACGATAGCCGCTAGACACTTTGAAAGATGACTAATGTGACTTGGGTTTGCTTCATTTCTAAAGCTTCATTTCCTAGTTTCTTTCTACTAAAGGTAAGGGTTGTATATTTATTGTGTTCTTTATAAAGCTAAGCAGCAATAGCTGAAGATATTCAGATACTTGAATTTAATAATTCATATAGATGAAAGGCTGCAGTGACCAGTGTGGCTAGTGGCTACCAGCCTGGGCAGTGCAAGTCTCAATAGAATATTAGAAAATGAATCTCTCGAAGTCTCCTAATCTCAACGTCTCAAAATTAGGTATCAAGAGGACTAGAATAAAATGAGTGGTACATTTTATCTAAAGATGTATTTTCATGGATTCTCAAGTCTTTAGTCTTCTGTGCTTTGGTTGAACAAATTTTCAGCTGCTCTTAGCTGATAGGTAGGACTCTCTGTGCTCAGCCACAGATAATTGCTAATTAACGCAGTTCACATTTTTTCAGTGCCTGCTGTAGAAAAGTTCTGTATCCTAGCTCTGAACACAGAGAGGGGTGAATNTTCTGCATCCTAGCTCTGAACACAGAGAGGGGTGAATAACATGCTAGAGCCTTCACTGATAGGAATCCATGCTGCAGGACTGCCCAAGTGCTTGACTCAGCCCAGGTCAAGACTGCTCAGGTAAATATTGTTGCAAGGGGGCTAAGGGAATTACTCATTTGGTTTGATACTTACAAATGAAACAAAGTCATTTGGTTTGATGTTTGTAATTGAAACAATGTAGTTAAGCAATTTTGATTAGTCTTTTTTAGCTTCATTGTATTGACCAGCTTTTTAGTTTGGGGATGATATGTTTGAAGATATCAATCAGATTACTGGGTTTATAAAGGCATTCAGAAGATTATTCACACCTGTGTCTGGAAAGCAGCCTGAAACACCAACAATTGTTATTGAAAACAAGCAGTGGCATTATGGAACGTAAATGACAAACGTGTGGGACACCTGACTTACTGCATTTTTCTCCCTTCCTTTGCCCAAGGCACACATGGCTAATCAATCACAGTGCTCTTTCTTGTGGACCTCAAATATAGCCTCTGGGTCTTTTCATGACACAATGCTCCTGGCATATACTGCAAGTCAACCAAGACTAGCATGTTCAATAAGAAATAATGAGTCATTTCTGTCCTACCTGATAGAAAAGAGTGGGTAATTCAGAGATCACTTACACATACGAGACTTTAATATACTTGTTGTTGTTTCTTTTTGACCCTCGGGATTAAAGGTACTAACATTATAACCTATTCTGCACCCACCTCCCCCACCCCTGCCCCTTGGCCCTATCCCTTAGGCCAGGGCTCAGCAAACTACCTNGTTTTTTCTTTTTGACCCTCGGGATTAAAGGTACTAACATTATAATCTATTCTGCACCCACCTCCCCCACCCCTGCCCCTTGGCCCTATCCCTTAGGCCAGGGCTCAGCAAACTACCTCTGTTTTGTAAAGAAGATTTTACTGGACACAGCCACACCAGCTGTTTGTGTTGTCCATGGCTGCTTTTTTGGTACAATAGTGCATTTGAGACTATATGGCCTGCAAAGCCTAAAATATGCACTATCTGCCCCTTTATAGAAAAAGTGATGCCATATTAGACTCTTCTTTTGACTTTTGTACAGGGAGAAGACCTCTCCTTCCTGTTGGCACGGGAACAGAGTTAGATTCGCTTGTGCTTGTCCCCTCCTCCTATACTGGGTGAAGCTGACGAAGCTTATTGCTCATGCAACTTCTAATCTGTAAAATACATATAAACTTGATATATGGCCAGGGTGTAAACTTGTTAACCCCAGCACATCATAATTAATTACAGAGATAGGACTTCTTGAGCACACACTCTGTAAGGATGTGAACTTGGGATAAGTCGGCTTTGGAGTCACTTTTGGATCTGCCACTTAGTTTGTGGCCTCGGTCAAGTTAGCCTCTCTGAGTATCTGTTCCCTCGTCATTAATATGATAGTATTAAATCACAGTGTCCTTGTTGTGGCTGGAGAGAGAATGTTGCAGTGAGGATTAANTTTTGGATCTGCCACTTAGTGTGTGGCCTCGGTCAAGTTAGCCTCTCTGAGTATCTGTTCCCTCATCATTAATATGATAGTATTAAATCACAGTGTCCTTGTTGTGGCTGGAGAGAGAATGTTGCAGTGAGGATTAAATAAGAAGATGCACTAAAACATGCTATCCTAGTGCCTTGCACATGTTTGAAGTCCATAAGTGGTAGCTCTTCTTGCAGCAGCATGTTTTAGTAAATAAGGGGATGGACTAGGAGAATGGGCTTGTTCAGACCAAGCTCATATCTGCCATGTGAGAATCTTGGGAAAGAGTCTCCATTCATATTTTGGGAACCCTATTGTATCAGTTGGCTATAGCTGTGTAACAAGCCACCTTAAAACTCAGTTGTTTAAAAGAATAAGCATTTAAAGATTTTATTTTTTATTTATTTGAGAGAGAGAGCACATACAAGCAGGGGGAAAGGCAGAGGGAGAGGGAGAAGCTGGCTCCCCACTGAGCAGGGAGCCTGATGTGGGGCTTGATCCCAGGACCCTGGGATCATGACCCAAGCTGAAGACAGAGGCTTAACCGACTGAGCCAGCCAGTGCTCCCAACAATAAGCAGGTACTATGACTCATGAGTCTGCAGGCCAGCAGCATAGTTATGCTGGATCAGGTTCAACTGATCTCAGCTGAGTTGGTTCATGTGTATGTGATCATTGGTGGTCAGCGGGGGTGGGGTGAGGGCTGCTGGACTAGGATGGCCTCATGTTGTCTTGACACCTGTGCTGAGAAGTGGCACAGCATCATTTCCACCACATTCTCTTGGTCACATCCAGTCACAAGGACAGCCCACATTTAAAGGATAGTGCTACCAAAGATGGAATGAGCTGAAACATCTGATTGCAAGGGGCATGGAAAGGGTTGAATGAAGAACTGGGGCATTTTTTTTTGCAATTAATCTACTGCATTGCCTACTTCAGAATGATAAAAAATAAATCAAGAAATTACAGACATTGTGCCTTTCATTCATATGAATTTTTAAAGTCAAGCATCTGCATATTTTTAGCTACTACTATTTAGCTTGATAAAGAAGAAAATGAATTTATAATTTTTATCTTTGATAGAAGCTAGGAAACAAAGCTTTTGATTAGGAAGTTTCACACAGCAAACCCAGGATTTTCCTTGCCATATCATCTTTGCTACAGACTTTGGCCAGTGGAGCCTTTGAAGGGACAGGATGTTAATTTGGGGCTTGCCTCCCACAGTTTGTCTGTCATGTAATAGGGTCAGCAATCCTCAGGCCTGTTGGCTGGTCATGTATCAGTTTTCTCTGACATTTTAGTAAGCACAGCAGCCCTTGTATTCTTTTATGAAGGACCCATCAAGCTCCCTGCTTCTCAGACTTATGGAACTCCCAGAGGCCACATCTGCATGTTGCCACTAAGGCCACTTGGGAAGCAAAAATCGTGGCTGGACAGTGCACTGTCTTGGCCTCTGGGGTCAGGCCACCCTGGATGCCTTGGTGGTTTGATCTCATTGGCTATTCAATTTCAGTTTGGGGTTGGACTCATTGACTGTTGAAGACATGAAGTATTCAAGAGCTTGGGGTCTGGAGCCCAACCGAATGTGGAAGCCTGGCTCCATCACTATAGGTGTGATCTCAGGCAAGATGCTGAGCTGGAGAGCTGCAAGTTTTACATTAATATCACGGGAGTGTCATGGCACTTACGATAGGGGGCTGCAAAGATGACGCAAGCTAAAGCTCGCGAGGCATCTGACTTCAGTTTGTGGAATAAACACTCACTTGGCGACAGCTCTTATTATCAAGATTATTTTTAGGGGTCTGACTCCACTGTAGTGTGAGCGCCTTGGTGATTTTTGGGTCTGAGTTACATGCCCCGTTTTGCCTCTTCGAAGGGGTCTTCACCGCCTTCCTCCGGCTGGCTCTGGAAGGCCCAGTTTGAGTGGAAACATCCGTGAGTTGCCATGAAGATGTCATTTTTGATTCGCACAGGGACTTTCCACATTTCGAAGGGGATAGCTTCTCCTCAGCACAGGGACCCTTGCCAAGCTTCGAAAGAGCTATAAACTTGCTGAATCGTGGAAAGGCGTTCTTGGACACAGAGCTTCCAACAAACCAGACCCTGTTTGTAATTAATTTGAATGTTTCCAGAGCTTCATGTTATACCCTCCCTGTTGTATTTCCATGGGGAGTTCATCGGGCCATAGCTATGGTTCGGAAAACAGCGCAGCCCTCATTTTTATCATGTGGGCTACATTTTAATGGAGGGCAGTGATTTTTTTTTTTTGTCTCCAAGTACCTGTTTTCATTTGTCTTTTTTTTTTTTACCTGCTCAGCATCTGTGTGGCTGTTTGCCCTGTAGAATGGAGCTTGTAAATAAATATACTCGATGAAGAATACCATGAGAATATTCATTCATAAACTATCTCTGAGTCCATATAACAATTTATAGGAGAACAGAATGTCAGTTCACTTATTTAGCCATTCAGAAATTCGGCTATTTGCTGTTTTTTTTTTTAATAATAATTTTTTGCTGTTTTGTAAGGAAAAGTAATAGGAACATGTTAGGAAAACTGAACCTAAGGTATGGCAGTGTTGGGAAAAGCAGAAATTGTTAAACAAATATTGGAGTTCACATTTCACTTGGCTCCCACGTGATGTTCCAGAGACACCCCACCCTGACCTACCTGCTGGGTAGAGCTGTGTTCTTAACTCGGGGCTCTGAGGTTTGCCAACTGCTAAGGGCTGAGGGCCAGCAACCAAGAGCAGGGAAGAGGACAGAGCTGAGCTGGGGATGGCCTTTGTCAGGTCCTGACCACCAGCCAGGTCACCTGGCTGCAACTCTGAGTTAGTGACACTTGAAGTGTGTGATCAATCATGTTTAGGCAACAGTAGATGGGAAGAGGCAGGCAGAGGAGTGTCGGGTGGAAAAAAAGTGAGTTTTGTCTAATCTCCACAGGACTTTCTTGTGATGGTTGTGAGGCAAGAGATTTTAATGAAGTGATGTTCCAGCCAGGACCTCACACCCTTGTGTGTGTTTTGCAGCCTCTCTGTCAGTGGGACTTGGGGCATGTGCACGACCCCAGGGGGGTGGTCTCAGATCTTTAGGCTGGGGAGAGTGTTATGAGTTGAATTGTGTCCCCCTGTCAAATAGGTATGCCAGCTTCCTAATCCCTGATACCTCAGTATGTAGTCTTATTTGAAGATAGGTTTTTTTTGTTTTTTGTTTTGTTTTTTTTTAGAGGTGATCAAGTTAGAATGAGGTCATCAGGGTGGGCCTTAATGCAGCATGACAGGCATCCTTTTAGAATGGGGGCATTTGGACATAGACACCCTCAGAAAGAATGCCATATGAAAATTAAGAAAGAGATGGGGTGGTGATCCTCCAAGCCAAGGAATGCCAGAGATTGACAGCACAGCAGCAGAAGCTAGGCAAGCAGTGTGGAACAGGTTCTCTCTCAGAACCCTCTGGAAGAATCCACCCCGCCAACACCATGATCTTTGACTTTTAGCCCCTAGGGTTGTGACAATAAATTTCGATTGTTTAAGCCACCCCATTTATGGTACCTTGTTGAGCAGCCCTAGCAAAAGAATACAGCTAGCATTGTGACAGAGGGCATGGATATTCTGATACATTGCCCCATTGTCCTGCTTACCCCACTCCTCTCAGCCTGTGCAGGGGGCACGAGTGGTGGGGGGTGAGCAGTAACGGGGCTGAGGGACCAGGGATTTCCAGGTCCTCTCAAACGAGGCTGGGAACCACTTGGCATCGGAGACTTGTGTGTTTCTAATAAACACCCAGAAATAATGTGATGACGCCCCGATTTCTGCCTCTTGTCATCTAGATTTTCTGTTTGTAATAATAATGATAATATAAAAAGTGCAGTTGTATGGTGTGATTTGGTGAGGGGTTTGCCGGTGCATTGGGTAATTGGTGTTAAGGCCACAGTTAGTCTTCACTCCCACTGAATGAGGGTCTTATGGGCCCTTTTTTTTTTGAAGGGGAGCTGAGGCTCCAGAGGGTAAGGGAACTTGCACAAGGTGAATGATAGGACCAGAGTTCAAGTCCAGGACCCCCGACTTATGGAGTTGAGGACCTCCCCACTGTTCTGTAGGATGAGGGCACTATTCCCTGGCTAGGGTCACCTGAATTGCCTCCAGAGGATCTAATGTCATTGGTCTGGGTGGTTGGTCTATGCATGGGGATTTTTCAAATCTCCCAGGTTGAGGTGCACCATGATAGGCAAATCAACAAAGTATTTTAGTTTGAAAATTTTAAGTTAGCTTATGGAGATTTTCTCACCTAAGTTGCTGAGAATTACCTGCAAAATTTTTCCTTGAATACAGATTCTTGGGCCCCACCAAGCACACCAGATTAGAATTGCTTGGGGTGGAGTCTGGGAGTCTCTATTTTATGAACGCTCCAAAGGGCATTCAAAGATTGTACAGGTTTGGGTCTAGAGAGATGCTAGGCCATGAAGGGCTCTGTTCCCTTCCCATAAAGCCGGTGCTGTAACATTCTACCTAGTGACCTAGGGAGCATGGCCGTTTCTTCAAACACTCTAAGGTAGATATTACAGTGTCACGCTAGAAAGGATCCAGGACTTAAAGATGGAGTAAATACTCCTTCACACAATAACTGGGCATAACTCCCCTTCACCCAGGAACCATGCTTTGGAATTTTACAGCTTTGTCCAACTCTGCCAAATGGATGCAGTTTCCATTCCATAAGGAAACCCTAGAAGGCAGCCTTTTTGAAGTCATGTGGCAGGTTTCTTTATTCTACAAATGAAGAAACTGAAGCCTGTAGAGGGTGTGGCTCTCATCCAATCCCTGTAAAGAAAGGTGGGTGTAGGATTAGAGGCTCCTAATACCAGCTGTGACATTCTTCTCCCAGTCTCTGTGTTCCTGACCCAGCACCCACCTAGCTGCAATTCACTGGTCAAATCTCCGAGTGATCTGTGCTCTGGATCAGGACCTTCCTGCAGGAGTCATAGGAAAGCTGTTTTTGGTGAGGAACTGTGCTAGAACCTGGGGGAATCTGCCCAACAAGAGCAAAGACACACTCCACACTTTGTGGCTTAGGGCAGAGGGAGTCTGTGTTTCCATTGAGGATGTTCTGTAGAGTGAATGATATGGCCTTCCCTGGACGGTTGCCCACACCACCTGAAGAGCCTAATGAGTCTGCATCCTATAGACCTGTGTATGTCATCTTGTATGTATCAGGGACCCACTGTCCTGGGATGGCTCACTGTTCTCTGTGGGAAGATAGCATCATGTGGTGGAAATGAGCACAACACTTGGGCTTGGGATCCTAAGGTTTAAGTCCCAGCTCCACCCCTTAAATGCACTGGATAAACTCATTAGACTCTCTGGGCTTCCATTTTCTTATCTCTAATAATATCTGCTTTGGGGTATAGTGAGCATCAAAAGCACTTTAAAGCTTTATGAAATCTTAGTTATTACTGCTGTTACTACTATTACTGGAATGTTAGCCTGCATTAGGTCTATGTGGAAATTCAAGGTAGGACACCAACTTTGGTTTGTACCTTAGGAACCTTTAAGTACCAATTTCTATTTGTGGACCTGGTTTTCTCTTGCCAGTCTCCAGATGATTTAATAACATAATGCCTCATACAGTGATTAAGCTGATTACCTCCCTGTCCTCCTGAAGCTTAAAATCCAAGACATAAGGTATTAGCAGTGGCAAAAGTGACTGGGCCATCAGCCAGAGCAAATTCATTAATTCATCATCCTTTATATGTTGTCAAAGCGCTGAGGGAACCTGGGATAGAGCCATGACACCTGTACTCTGCCCTAGGTACCCATCATGATAAGTTTCTGCTGAGCTGGCCATGTTAATCTTTGGGATGATTAGATGTTAAGATTCACAATCATATTCAATTATAGACAAATCATATGTTGGAATATTGAGTAATCATTAAAAATTAGGTTGCTGAATATTGAATGAGGTAGGGACATATTGATTGTAAATGTTTAAGGTACAAAGCAGGTTACAATATGGAAACATATATATCAAATGATAAGAATGGCTTTCTTGGGGCGCCTGGGTGGCACAGCGGTTGGGCGTCTGCCTTCAGCTCAGGGCATGATCCCGGCATTTCGGGATTGAGCCCTACATCAGGCTCCTCTGCTGGGAGCCTGCTTCTTCCTCTCCCACTCCCCCTGCTGTGTTCCCTCTCTTGCTGGCTGTCTCTCTCTGTCTAATAAATAAAATAAATAAATCTTAAAAAAAAAAAGAATGGCTTTCTTGTGGCAGAAAGAAGTTATCTTTATTTCATCTTTGTATCTGTTGGCATTTTTCAAGGAAATGCTAATTGGGACTGATGAATGTAGCTTCACAGAAGAAGTAACACTTGAGTTGGGTCTTTTTTATTATTATTTATTTATTTGACACACAGAGAGAGGGAGCAAGTGAGCACAAGCAGGGGGAGCGGCAGAGGAAGAGTGAGAAGCAGGCTGTCTGCTGAGCAGGGAGCCTGGTGTGGGGCTTGATCCCAGGACCCTGAGATCATGACCTGACCGAAGGCAGAGACTTAGCCAACTGAGCCACCCAGGTGCCCCTTGAGTTGGGTCTTAATGGATGTTTGAAATGGCAGAAGGGCCATCTTGAGAAATGGGAGTAGCATTTGTGGAGGCATAGAAGAATGAAAGCTTATGGCCTGTTCTGGAAATGGTCAGCAGTTCAGTATGGACCACATGGTCAGCCATTTGGGGTTTGCAGCAAGGTCTGGCTGGAACAAAGAGAAAGACTTGGGAGCTTTGGGAAACAATGTTGGATAAATCCAGTGAAGCCAGATTATGGAGGACCTTATAGGCCTGGTGGTAGATTTCTCACCCATAAAGGGTAGAGGGATTAGGATGTGATTTTACAGATGTTCTATGCTTGTTAAAAGTGTTGGAGTATAAGGGGGTTTGCCTCTGTGATGTTTTTCTAAAGTTGTTGGGTCTTGGACCTCACCTGTAGCCGAAATTGATATGGAAGTGTTTTGGATCTCTGTTTTGGCACGGTCATGGAAATAAGCCCTGGTCTTTGAGCCTGGAAAGAATCACGGTGGAATTTACTTCTGAGCATTGGTTTCTGGGTTGGGGAAAGCAGCTGAGTATCTGTGGACACCTGCTCCCCTGGTGAATAAACAGAACAGTGGTCAATGGAGGGAGCAGTGAACTTGTTGAGGCCATAGTAAAGTGTATTGCTACGTCACTTAAATAGTGTGCCTTTTAATTTTTTTAATTTAAATTTTTATTACCTCATTATTTTTGAAGCTTAATAAATGGGTGAAACATATACCTGGTTGGGTTTCTAGTGGAACCACCACTCCATTTCTGAACAGTGTGTACAGCATTCTGAATCTTAATTTCTACACCCATAGATAGAGGGAAACTAGTTATGTACATATATATACATGGTTTGGTTTTGGGTTGGGTTTCCCAAAAATTAGACCCTGAGAGTACGATTTAACTAGTTTATTTGGGAAATGACCCAGGGAGCACTGGTACAGGAGTGGGAAGTGTGACAGGCAAGGGAGAGAAGCCAATAAATGAGGTAATAATAAGTAGGTAACTTTTCTGGGCAATTGGGGTTTTACCCTCTGGGGATCACCGGGAGCCTACATGGAGTACTCACAAGATTGATCTCCTCAAGGGGTGAGGACACCAGAGAGTATTTAAATAGACTCCCGTATACCATTGGTTGAAGGTTACTTCTGGGGGAATTAACTCCTGGCCTTCTCCATATAATGGGCCAAACATGCTCTGTGGCCAGAGAAAGCCCTCAGACATGGAAGAGTGAGTGTTAAGGGAATATGGGTAGAGGACCCATTACTCTGTGCCACATAGAAGGTTCAACAGTAAAAGTAATGCCAATAAACTAGATGCTCTTTCCCTAAGATCAGGAACAAGTCAAGGATGTCTGCTTTCGCCATTTCTATTCAACAGCCTACTGGCAGTCCTAGCCAATGCAATAAGATAAGAAAGGGAAATAAAAGGCATACAGATTGGGAAGGAAGAAATAAAACTGTCTTTGTTCACCAATGTCATGATTGCCTATATAGAAAATCAAAAGAATCGATTAAAAAACCTCATGGAATTAGTAAATGATTATAGCTTAGTTGTAGGATACAAGGATACAAAAGTCAAGTACTTTCCTATATACCAACAATGAATAATTGGAATTTGATATTAAAGATTCCATTTACATTAACAGCAAAACCATGAAATGCTTAGTTATAAATCTAACAAAACATGCACAAGATCTATAGGAGGAAGTCTAGAAAACTCTGATGAAAGGAAACAAAGAGCTAAATACATGTGTGGAGAGCTAGTCCATGTTTATGGATAGGAAGATCAAATTATGTTAAGTTTTTAGTTCTTCCCACCTTGATCCTGGCTAGCTTCAGTGCAATCCCCATCAAAATCCTGGCAAGTTATTTTGTGGATATCAACAAAGTGATTTTAAGTTTACATGGAGAGGCAAGACCCAGGATAGCCTACTCAGTGTTGAAAGAGAACTAAGTTGGAGGACTGACACTGCAGAACTTCACCCTTATTGTAAAGCTAAAGTCATTAGGACAGTGTGATACTCTCCCAAAAGGAGCACAGTGTGTGTGAGATTTATAAATACATACATACATACATAAATAAACTTTCTGTGTTTGTTTGTTTTAGAAGTGTGTTATTGGTGAAAGAATAGATAATTAGATCAATAGAACAGAATGGATGGCGCCCAAATTAGAGGCAACCAAGATGTCCTTAAAAAAAAAAATGTCTGTGGATAAACAAACTGTGGTACGTACATGAGATGGAGTATTATTCAGCAATAAGAAGAAAGGGGCTGTCAAACCTCAGAAAGACATGGAGGAAACTTAAAAGCATATTGCTAAGTGAAAGAAGCCAGTTTGAAAGNTTATTGGTGAAAGAATAGATAATTAGATCAATAGAACAGAATGGATGGCGCCCAAATTAGAGGCAACCAAGACGTCCTTAAAAAAAAAAATGTCTGTGGATAAACAAACTGTGGTACGTACATGAGATGGAGTATTATTCAGCAATAAGAAGAAAGGGGCTGTCAAACCTCAGAAAGACATGGAGGAAACTTAAAAGCATATTGNTTCTGCTG
The DNA here is from genome assembly GCF_002007445.2 of Ailuropoda melanoleuca. Classification (NCBI taxonomy): domain Eukaryota; kingdom Metazoa; phylum Chordata; class Mammalia; order Carnivora; family Ursidae; genus Ailuropoda; species Ailuropoda melanoleuca. The sequence goes on from NC_048230.1 coordinate 88,436,522, forward strand.
TGAGCCTGCTTCTTCCTCTCCCACTCCCCCTGCTTGTGTTCCCTCTCTCACTGGCTGTCTCTATCTCTGTCGAATAAATAAATAAAATCTTAAAAAAAAATGTCTGTGGATAAACAAACTGTGGTACATACATGAGATGGAGTATTATTCAGCAATAAGAAGAAAGGGGCTGTCAAGCCTCAGAAAGACATGGAGGAAACTTAAAAGCATATTGCTAAGTGAAAGAAGCCAGTTTGAAAGGGCTACATACTGTATGATTCCCACTATATGACATTCTAGAAAAGGCAAAATTATGGAGAAAGTAAAAAGGTCAATGGTTGCCTGGGGTTCCAGGAGATAGAGGCAGGGACATATAAATGGGTGCAACATTTAACCATCTATATAAGATTTCTAGGGTAAGGACTCCTGTCTGACTCTTGATTTTGGCTCAGATCATTGTCTCAGGGTCTTGAGACCGAGCCCCACATTGGACTCTGCACTGGGCATGAACCCTGTTTAAGATTCTCTCTCTCCCTCTGCCTCACCCCCGCTCTGTCTCTTAAAAAAAAAAAGGTTAATTAAAATCTCTAAAAAAATGAGTGAAACCATATGATAATTGTCTTTCTCTGCTTGACTTATTTCACTTAGCATAATCTCCTCCAGTCCTGTCCATGTTGCTGCAAATGTTGGGTAATTGTTCTTTCTGATGGCTGAGTAATATTCCATTGTATATATGGACCACGTCTTTTTTTTTTTAAGATTTTATTTATTTATTCGATAGAGATAGAGACAGCCAGCGAGAGAGGGAACACAAGCAGGGGGAGCGGGAGAGGAAGAAGCAGGCTCATAGCAGAAGAGCCTGATGTGGGGCTCGATCCCATAACGCCGGGATGAGGNTGACGCCCTGAGCCAAAGGCAGACGCTTAACCGCTGTGCCACCCAGGCGCCCCTGGACCACATCTTCTTAATCCAGTCATCTGTTGAAGGGCATCTCGGCTCCTTCCACAATTTAGCTACTGTAGATAATGCTGCTGTGAACACTGGGGTGCATATGGCCCTTCTCTTCACTATGTCTGAATCTTTGGGGTAAATACCCAGTAGTGCAATTGCTGGATCATAGGGAAGGAAGGGAAGAATGAAGGGGGGTAAACAGAAGGGGGAATGAACCATGAGAGACTGTAGTGCAATTGCTGGATCATAGGGAAGGAAGGGAAGAATGAAGGGGGGTAAACAGAAGGGGGAATGAACCATGAGAGACTGCGGACTCTGGGAAACAGACCGAGGGCTTCAGAGGGGAGGGGGGTGGGGGATTGGGATAGGCCAGTGATGGGTATTAAGGAGGGCACATATAGCATGGTGCACTGTGTGTTATACGCAAACAATGAATCATGGAACATTGCATCAAAAACTGGGGATGTATTGTATGGTGACTAATATAACAGAATAAAATTATTTTTAAAAATCTCTAAAAAAAGATTTCTAGAGTGGTGCGTGTGATACTGTAATGCTGGATACATGACATTATTTGTCAGAACCCACGGAACTGTACAACATGAAGAGTGACCCCTTATGTAAACTGTGGACTTCAGATAATTATAATGTATCAGTACTGGTTCATCACTTGTTACAAATGTACCACATTAATGCAAGCTGTTAATAATAGGGAAAATTGGGGTGAAGAGGGGATGTAGGGGAACTCTCAATTGTATCTTCCACTTAATTTTTTTGTAAACCTAAATCTCTCTACAAAACAGTCTATTAATAAAGGAGAAGAAATAAAGTAAGCCATTAAGTAGATCACTGTTTTAAAAAAATTTTTTTAAAAAGATTTTATTTATTTGACAGAGAAAGGGGGAGAGAGAGCACAGAAGCAGGGGGAGTGGCAGGCAGAGGGAGAGGGAGAAGCAGGCTTCCCGCTGAGCAAGGAACCTGATGCAGGGCTCGATCCCAGGATCCTGGGGTCATGACCTGAGCCAAAGGCAGACTCTTAACCAACTAAGCCACCCAAGTGCCCTTGGAGTTTAAAAAATATTAACATTTGTAATTATAAATTAGAGTCCAGATTTTTCCCATAAAACAATGATTCTAATGTGAAGACGAAAGGGGGACATTAAAGAAATCAGAGACATTGTGTTGGGATGTGTATGGTGTAATAGAAGATGCTGGGCTTGGGAATCACTCCTGTCTCAGTACCATGCCAGCCTGGCTCTTAGCAGTAGCAGGACTTCAGATAAATGGTAACTCAGCCTCAGATGTATCATCTGCAAGGTGGGGATGGTAAGACCTACTCCGTGGGGTGGTTGTGGAGGTAAAGAGAGGTAATGGCTGTAAAGTGGTTGGACAACTCCACGCACGGAGCTTCCCTCCCGGCCTCTCCCTGCCTCCAGACCTCTCAGAGTGCTGTACAGAACATTTCACTTCTATTCCATCGAGGGTTGTGCCATCTTTGGCTTATGTTCTGTGGCGGGGCTGCCAACTGATGACAGACAGCTACTCTGGCAGGTCACAACAAAGTGGTAATTGACCTTGCTCCCCCCCAGGACATCTGCTCAGGCTCTGCTAGAAGCCAAGGGCTCCCCATGTGGGGTTTCAGTTTCAAACTGTGGCACTCCAAACATTCTTTATGGGCTGGCAAAGGTGTTTCACACTTCAGATGGGCCTCTTGAGGACAATTTGCTTTCTACAAGGAGGATTGGGAATTCCCAGCTGATTGGCAGGTTCCGTTCAGTCTCATTTTCGCACCTCAGATAGACTCTCCTGTACGTGCATAAACGGCCAAATCTGGATGAGCTATCAGTATGTAGCAGGGGATAAACTGTCACTGTTTTGGAGAGTGCAGATATAGATTATTTCTATCATCTCAGAAAGTTCTGTTGCATAGCACAGGTAAGGAATATTCTGGCTTTCTCAGTAACTGCCTTTTTCTTATAATCCCTTGCATGCATCTGTGCCTTGCTGTTTTTGCTGCCACCTCCCCAGTTCTGGCCCTCAATGCCTGTTAACATGTTGACAGACTGATAGAGTTGTCCTTTAATAAGTCTGGTGTAATGCTATGCCTCTGGCTTCTCAGTTGAGAGAGCGAGTCCTCTGCTGAGTACTTACCAGGACCCCAGCTCACCTGTGACACTTTATCTCCTCCCATTCCCCACCATTACCCAGAGTGTGTGGCATGTATGCACCAGATGCTTGGTGTTTTGGGAGCTTATCAGTCCCTCCCTCCATGCCTCTGTTTTAGGTGTCATTTCACTCTCCACTCTTGGAGTGATCTCCCTCCTCTCCATCTGTCCTGACCAAAGTCTTCTCCATTATGTGGCACACTTCTCAAATATCACCCACCCCTCAAAGAAGGCCTGCATGCTCACCCAAGCAGAGAAAATTTGTCTCTCAGGGAAATGCTTTAGGTTTCCCTTCCTTGTGACACCTGACACACCTTGCTTCACAGGAAATCATCTGTGTGCATTACCCATTCTCACTTCCTCCTGGAAATACACTCCTTTAAGGACAAGTGCTCTACCCCCTTCATCTGTGTAGGCTAGCCCAGTGCTTGACCAAACAATGCCTATTTGGTGAATTGTAAGACCCTCCTGCCAAGAAACATTCCCCAAAGTCACTCCTTCATGTTCTTTCCTAAACCACCATAGGAGCAAGCCAGCACACTAACACTGTCTCCATGTATGGAGATCCTGCAGAATCTCTGTCTCAATCCCTGATCTCTCTGCCTCTAGACCAACTTGTAGCCACACTAGTCATGTGTCTCTTTTTGCACACTAAGGGGATTATATCACATACCAGGCACAATTGATGCCCAGCTTAGTCCCTCAGGCCTTAATACTTACGTTTGTACTGCCCAAGCTTCTCATGGCTTGAATCTGAATCTCTTTGCCTGAGGGTTTTTGGAGATTCTCCAAATCTGGGAAAGCCACTCTGCTCCACAAAGTCAACCAGAAGTTCCAGGGGGTGAATATCCTTGGGAACAGTCCTCAGCCAAGAACTGATGTAGGTTGGTGTATAAATACCCCAGCTACCTCTCCCATTGGGTGGGAAGGCCCTGAGGTACATACTTTAGATGGTTTCCCAGAGATTCCCCAGAGGATGAGTTTCAGTTGGCCCTAGCGTCACTAGCTTGATAACTTAACCCTTTGTTGGCTGCCTTCCTTCCCTGTCCTGCTCCCTCACTATCCAGTTTCCCTTTACCTCCCAATAGACTAGCTGCCTTGAGTCTTTGTCTCAGATTCTGCTTCTGGGGAACCCAAATTAAGACTGAAGGACTGCAGAGTAGTCTTTATTGCTGACACTCTGGCTTCTTTGGTTTTCTCATTCTTCAGTTTGCTCTGGTTGGTGTTTTGTCTACACAGTTTGTCACCTGTGAGGCAAACATCCCCAAGCTCCTCGCTGGAATGATTGCCTTACTTATGTCACAGGATTAATCCTTGTAAGTTATATGTTCAACCAGGGACTCAGCAGGATGAAGAATGTGCCTTGAGAGAATGGGCACAATTGGGCGTCTCCAGAAGTTCTGGAGAAAAGGGTGTAGAGATGTTCTTGGCTACAGTAGCTCTACCTAAAACCAGAGATTACTGAGAGTTACAAGCTCTGCTATTTATAAAGAATGAATTCATAGCTATGGAATTTATATATGAAAAATGGGAAATACTTTTATAATGTTAAATATAATTTTGTTCTGTAGTTGGTAAAAAGAGCATTTAATTAGAATAGAATTTGGTGGAAGATATCAGAGTTACTTTACAAAGTTTCAGACTGACTTCCTTTCTTTCACAGGCTTATTTCTATCTGAATTTCTGATCTCCTGTCCTCTCTTTTTATTCTTTTCCTCCCTTCTTTCGTTGTCTCTTTTTACCATTATTATTTGTGCTATTATATTTAGACAACATTAAGGTGTTTTTAAAAAATTCATATGCAGAGATAATTTGATTTAACTCTTTAGCACTTGAACTCATTAGAATTTGCTGAACAAAAAAAAGGACAAATTTGTGGCACACAGGCTACCATCTCCCCTCCACTGATCTTGCCAGATATCAATAATCAGTCACAACATCCTTCTCAACCTAGAGCTCAAGGAAGCCATTGCCAATTGATTGGTATTAACAGAGGAGATTAAATTTTGTAATTTAATGTGAATGATTAGATTTGGGGAGACCAATTTAGACACATAATTGATACGCCTGCTCTTTTCAGTTGTCCTTTGTTAGAAGTCAGAAGAAAAGGATGGTTCTAGGACAACTTCTCCTTGGGTTCTGTGGATTGTGTGTCAGTCCCTGTGCTAAGTTTTTCATTAGCTTGAGAGAACCCCAAGAAAGATAAGCACCACAAGCTGAGTATTCCACTCACCTCTGTCAAGAGCCCCAGGGCAGTTTAATAAAGACCTTTCATAGTATCTACACGTGCGCATCTTGCCCTTTCTCTCCTCCTATAGATTTTGCACATTTTGATGCCACTGGCATTCCCCATGAACTAGCTCCCAGGTCCCTTGGTCATTGACATCATTCCTCCTCAGATGCTGTGATATTTGGCTGGCTCTGTGATGGTCTTCGAGGGCTCAGGTCTGGGGCTGGCCGCCATAGAGTCTGTCGAAGAAGGCAGAGACTTCCCCACATTCGTACCTCACCAGTCTTCCCCGGAAACCTAGTTGTGGCAACGTGGGAACCTCTAATTGCTGCTATGCCTAGTCTACCCATAGGGGTGGGCTAACTCCTTCATACATGTGGGGATCACCTCTCCTCTTGCCCACCTTTCTTCCCGACCACCTTTCTGAAGTCAAAAACTTATTCCCTCCCTCTTATCTCTGCATCATGGGCCAACCCATGGGACTAAGTTGCAGTGTGTTCTCTATCTCTGTCCACATATATGACTAAACAGGACCCCCATCCCTCTGACTCTCTGGCTACTACCACCCTCTCCAGCTTCTCCTGCCTGCTTGTCCTCATGTTCCAGCTTGACAAACAACTTGGAGAACTTCTCCAGTGTCTGCTTTGTCATTTAAGTAATTCAGCTTCTCATCAGCACTCATGTGTGTATCAACTGGGGTAGTCACATTTGTCGCTTCCAGCCTCCCCAAAATGACTCTCCTGAGGTATTTGTCAGTGTCTTTTATGCCATTGACACTCTGACTAGAGGTTTGGCTTTGGGCAGCTCTCTTCTGTACACATCATAAGGCTTCCAAAAATTCCTCTTGTTTGATCGCTAAGTTAACCTATTTCCCCCAGGTGATTGGTTTGGGAAAGGCTAAATGCCATCATCTGCAGAGATTCCATGGATTTAAACCAGCACAGAATTCATGGAAAACTTCTGTGACTGTTCACACTCCATTGACTGGAGAGTGTGGCTTCAAAAAATCGTATCCTTTGTGTCGTTAACGCATTAGAGAGAAAATGGTCCCTTTGTGTGGTGGGTTTCTAGGAGCAGAGCCTGAGATGGGGATCCATGAACATGTATTTTAGAAGTCTGCGAAAGAGGGAGAGAAGCAGGACATGGCAGGGGAAGGGGCCAGAAAGGATGTCCCCTCAGGCAGGTTTAGCCTTGACCTGATCCAGTGTGGGGAAGTGTTAGGGCTATAGCCAAATCATACCCAGAATTGTCCCTGCTTGAGTGAAGGGACCTTGGCTTCTCTACTAACATAAGTCACTCATTGAACACCCCTGGAGGCCTGAGGGGCCAGACTTCCAGGGGCAGTTCTGTGGATGGAGTCCCAGCTTTAGCCCCAGCAGCTGGCACCAAGGCAGCGATCTCGGCTGGCACCAAGGGCAGCAATCACCCCGAGAATTATGCAGGAAGAAGGAAGCTCAAACTTACTGAAAGGCAGCTATGAGTTGGGTGTGTGTGGAGAGCCTCCATATCTACCTCTTCATTTAATTCTTTTTTTTTCTTAGATTTTATTTATTTATTTGAAAGAGAGAGAGCACGAGAGGCGGCAGAGTCAGAGGGAGAAGCAGACTCCTCTGCTGAGCAGGGAGCCCGATGTGGAACTCGATCCCAGGACTCCAGGATCGTGACCTGAGCCAAAGGCAGTTGCCCAACCAACTGAGCCACCCAGGTGCCCTCTTCATTTAGTTCTTAAAACAACCCATAAACAAGGGCACTGGGTGGCTCAGTTGTTTGAGCATCTGACTCTTGATTTCAGCTCAGGTCATGATCTCGGGGTTGTAAAATCAAGCCCTGCACTGGGCTCTTAGCTCAGTGGGGCATCTGCTTGAGGTTCTTGCCCTCTCCCTTTGCCCCTCCCCCCACTCTCACATGCTCTCTGTCAAATAAATAAATTTTTAAAAAACAACAACAAAAACAACCGATAAACACAGCATTGTTTGCCCTCAGTGGGATTCGGGAGCTTTCTAAGGTCAGAAAAATAATGAGCAGAGAAATCAGGATTTGAACCCAGACCCCACTTTCTTGGTTTCTCTCCTCAAGGCCCCCAATTGCCTGTCTTGAACCTCACTGCTAAATTGTTGCCTGCACCAGGGACCCCTGTTTCGATATGTCATTTCTCAGTCCTTGATGGGGAAAAACACTGTACACCAATCTCCTAGGATGTTTTCCCCTAAACCATCTCTCAAAGTCTCGAAGGATCTTTTTTGGTCCTCTTTGCCTTTATTTATATAGTTATGCATTTAGAAGTCACACTTCTTTGTCCCACAGTAGATTCAAACCACCAGTTTGGGTGGTGGGTCATCCACAGGCAGTGGGAGGCTCAAGGTCTTCAGTGGGAGAGAGAGTTTAATCACAGCAATCAGAAAAAAAATTAATGTCTTGGGCCACTTACTATAGAAAAGCCTGCAGTTTCACACTCTTTAGTAGGCCCTAAGAATACTATTATATTACATCCCAGAATTAACTGGAATTTATTTGCTTTTTTTTAACAGACTTCTGTTGAGTACCTACCATAGGTCCGATACCATGCTAGAGATACTAGGACTGTCGAGACATGGTCCTTGTCCATACAGGTTTTGCATCATTAAAAACTGCTTGAAACAGAGCAGGAGATGAGAGCAAGAGTCCTTTATCACCTCAACCGGAGTAATAAAAATATATAACTCCATAAACTCATGAAAGGATGCTCACCATTGTTAGTCATCGGGGAGATGAAAAGTAAAACCACAGTGAGATACCACTGCACACCCACCAGAATGGCTCAACTATAAAAGCCGACAATGCCGAGTGTTGCCAAGGATGTGGAGTAACTGGAACTCTAATATATGGTTAATGGAAATATACAACGTACAGCCACTTTAGAATTTCATATAAGTTAAGCATACACTCAGCACCTGGCCCAGCCATTGGGCACTTATCTATTTACCCCAAAGAAATGAAAACACAAGGTTAATTAAAAGGCATGCACATGAATGTTCATTGTGATTTAATTCACAGTAGCTCCAAACTGGAAAAGCTCAGAGAGCTTTCAACTGACAAATGGAGAAGCAAATAGGGATACATGCATGTAATGGGATACTACTTAGCATTTAAAGGAACACTGAAAATACATGAATGGATCTCAGAAGTATCTGTGAAATGAAGAGTCCAGACACGAAAGCATACATACTGGATGATTCCATTTGTATAAAATTCTGGAAAACGCAAATGAATCTATGGAGTTAGAAAGCAGACCAGTGCTTACATGGGGGTCAGGTGTGGAAGAGATGCATCACAAAGGGGCACAAGGAAATTCTGGGACTGATGGAAATGTACACCTTAAATGGCTACAATTTGTTGCAAGTAGATTACACTTCAATAAAATTGATTTTATTATTATTTTTTTTTCTAGAGAGAGAGAGCAAGCATGTGCACAGGGGGTAAGAGGTGCAGTGGGAGAGGAAGGGAGAGAATCTTAAGCAGCCTCCATGCCAGCATGGAGCCTGACATGGAGCTTGGTCTCAGGGCTCTGAGATCATGACCTGAGCCGAAATCAAGACCTTAACTGACTGAGCCACCCAGGTGCCCCAAAGTTGATTTTTAAAAACATCCAGCGGCATGCCTAGCATGTCGGAAGTGCTCAATAAATGGTGGGCTTCATGAAAAGTATATATATGTGGCCCACTGCATTCTGGGTTCTCACCAACCTATCTCCTAAGATAAGTCACTTCTCCTTCAGTGGGAATCAGCAAGGGGTAGAAGCTCCCTAAGGTCTTCCCTGGAGGGCAGAAATGTCGACCCAGCTCCCCTCCTCTGTGAAGCAGACAAGGCTGCTTTCTGCACGAAGCAATTGTGTTCTCTTTTTCATCTTGGCATCTTTTGCCTCCATTCAGATTTCTCAAGGCCTGGCCACATCTCAGGCCAGGCTGAGTCAGGAAACCAGCTGGTTCCTCACGCCTCTGCTCCACCCAGGCATCCTTCTGGCCCGCAGGGAGGAAGCTGCACGTGGTTTCAATCATCGAATTAAAGACTCAACCTTCACTTGGGTTTCTGTTCACTTTGGAGGGCCCCTCTGAGCCTTTATCCACTAGTTCAGTTCTTGTGTTAATATTTTGATCTGGGTTTCAGAACATTTCACAGGATAGCCCCTGATGAAATCCAATAAGATGAGACAGAGAAGATGGGGTAACAAGGATGGCATGCTGGAGAATAGCTCAGCCTAATTCCTGGGCTCTGCATCGTACCTCTGCTAAGATAAACAAGTGCCACTAGCCTCTCCTTCTTAAATTGGGATTTGATTTCTATCTCTGACTTCTCTAGCCTGGAGCTCTGGGGTCCCCCAGGGACCTTCCATAGCCACTGACCCAACTCCTTGGGAACCCCCAGTCCCTCTCCTCCTCCAGGGGTGTGAAATCCCCTTGGCAGTCTGGGAAAGGATGTTGTCCTTAATACATTGGATAGGGACGCCTGGATGGCTCAGTTGGTTAAGTGTCTGCCTTCGGTTCAGGTCATGATCCCAGCATCCTGGGATTGAGTCCCGCATTGGGCTCCTTGCTCAGCTTGTTTCTCCCTCTGCCTGCTGCTTCCCCCATTTGTGGGCTCGCTCTCTCTCTTACAAATAAATAAAAATCTTTTAAAAAATAAATACATTGGATAAAATACACAGGGCAACAGAAAGTATTCCAACTACATTGAAATATGGTTATCAGCACGGTGAATAAACAACCTGGCGACGGAGTAATAATCCATGTGCTTCTTTATTCTCACATCCAATAGCAAGATCTGGTGGTGGGTCTAATAACTACTGTCATTTTGAATTGCTGATGAACATCAATGCTATCTGGAGCTATCTGCCACACTGCAGTGGGCTGTAAAGTACCTGACAGCTATGGGTGATAAAGTCAAAGAAATTCCTGTAATACTGTGTGGCTTGTTGCCTACATTCGTATTAGAAGGAGATGCTACATTTCACTTAGAAGTTAGTAAAAAAAAAAAATGTATTTCCTCATTGCAGTTCACAGGTCCCCTACGTTCTATCCATAGATCCCTTGGTGAAGAGCCCTCAGGACTAAGGCCAAACGTTCCCTCCTGCCTGATCTTCCCACTGAGATGAATCATCTGTCACCACTGCTGGTGGCCATATAGATCACCTCCTAAATTGAGGAAAAAAATGTGACAACCTGTTTCGGACATGAAAGCATATAGGAATAATGTAATGAACATCCATGTATCCATCACCCACCTGAGAAATAAACTATTCAAGTACATTTGGAAATCTCCTTTTGACTTCTCATTGCTCCTATTTGCATTCCATTCCCTGCTTCCCAGGGGCAACCTTTGTCTAGATTGGGTTTTTGTGGTTCCACCGTTTGTCTTTAGGCTTCTACCACAAATGTACATATCCGTAACCAACATCCAGTATCAGTTGCCTGCTTTCAAACTCGGTCTAAATGATTTCTCACTGTGTGAGTCCTGCAACTTGCTTTTCACCCTTGACATTATATGTGTGAGATTTACCCATGTCAATGTATGAGACTCAGTTTGGTTTTGTTTTAAAGCTCTGTGGTATCCTGTTGCCTGACTCCATCATGGTTTAGTTAGCTATCCTCCTGTTGATGGACATTTGGATTGTTTCCAGGGTTTCGATATGACTGTGCCATGTTGAACACTCTTGTGGGTGTCTCCTGCTAAGATGAATTTCTCTAGCTGTGGAATGGCTGGATCGTAGGGTACGTGCATCCTTAGTTTTTAGGGATTCTGCCAGACTGTTCTTGGTTGTACTGATAGATTTACACTCTTGCCAGCAGGAGATGTGAGTCCCTATTGTTCTGCACTGTTGTAAATACTTGGTATTGTCAGACTTTTTAATACATGCCAGTCTGATGACGTGTCTCAATGTGGCTTTAATTTGCATTCCTCTGGCTCCTGGTTGCAGTGAGATGAATGGTGCCCTCCCAAGATATCAGGTCCCTGGAACCTGTGACTATTACCTTATGTGGCAAAGGTTTTGCAGACCTGATTAAGTTAAAGATCTTGAAATGGGGGGATTATCTTGGATTATTGGAGTGGGCCCTATATGCCATCACAAGTATCCTTATGAGAGGCCAGGGGAGGTCAGACATTCACAGAGCAGGAGGTGATGCAAAGGTGGGGGCAGAGACTGGAGCAATAAGGCCATGAGCTGAAGAATGCCAGCAGCTACCAGAAGCTGAGAAAGGCAAGAAACAGATTCTCCCAGAGAGCCTCCAGAGCAAGTGTGGCCCTGCTGACACCTTGACTCTGGCCTTCTGGTCCCCAGTGCTGTGAAAGGATCCATATCTGCTGTTTTAGGGACCCCAGTATGTGGTTATTTGTTATAGCAGCCCCAGGACACAAATATGCTGGTCAAGTTCAGCTTCCGTTCACAAGTTTATTGGGGATTTGTATGTATTCTTCTGTGAATTGCTTAGTCATAAACCTTGCCTGGTTTTTTTCCCTTAGTAACTGTAAGAGACCTTTACAAGTTCTGGATATCAGTTCTTTGTTAGCGTTATATTTTGTTTATGGCTTGTTCTTCTGTTTGATGGTGATTTTTTGTTTTTTTAGAGATAGAGCATTTGTACACAAGAGGTGGGAGAGGGGCAGAGGTGGAGGGAGAGAGAGAATCCTAAGCAGGCTCCACGCTTAGCATGGGCCCTATGCGGGGCTCAATCTCAGAACCCTGAGATCGTGACCTGAGCTAAAATCAAGAGTCAGACGCTTAACCGACTGAGCCCCCAGGCATCCCGATAGTGGTTTTTGATACATGGAAGATTTATACTTTAAGGTAGTCAAATGCATCACTTTTTTCTTCATGGCTTGTACTGTGTCTTGTTTAAAAAGTCCTTTACCACCCTGAGATCAGGGATACATACATACATACTCTGCTATTATCTTGTAAATACATCCTGCTATTTAGGTACCTTCTTTTGGGTGAGAGACCCCAGCTGGGGAGGTGTACCTGCAAAGCCTCTCAGACATTCCGGTGAGCCCGCCAGGGACTGCTGGCCTGAAAACAGGTTGGGCTACCTTGATTTTCCCAGATGGCTGTGCAAGTTATTTTGATGTTCAGCTTTCATAGTTGTACCCACTCCTGCCCTTTTTGTTTGTTTTTAAGTAGGCTCCATGTCCTATGTGTGGCTTCAACTCACAACCCTGAGATCAAGAGTTGCATGCTCTCCCCACTGAGCCATCCAGGTGCCCCTCCTCCTGTGCTTTGTAATCCTCACTTACGGGCTGCTTCTCAATTACCATTGCTGTAGGTCCAACCAAGTTATATTTGCCCTTCAGCCCAGCCATGCTTGATGGCCTGTTATAGACCACCACCGTGTAAACTTTGGTCTCATTTTGGGAAAAAGAGAAGTAGAACGTCCATCAGATGGAATGACTCCTCCTAATTCCCTTTGCAGCCTTAACCAAGTCAGTGACTACTCTGCATCTTTCTTGAGGTTTAAAATTGGATTACTGAGTAGCTTATCTCTAAGGCACATTTGAGCTGGTAAAAGTGTCTCATAGCACTTCAGAAATCCAAAGGTGTCCATGTTACAGACTTCTGTCTTCCTTTTTAAAAAATTGTGGTAAAATGCACATAAAATTTACCATTTTAACCATTTTAAAGTGTACAATTGAGTGGCATTTATTCTATTCACCATGTTGTGCACCCACCACGTCTTTCTAGCTCCAGAATATTTTTGTCACCTCTAAGGATACCCTGTACCCATTAGCAGTCACTCCCAACTCCCCTCCGCCCCTAGCCTCTGGCAAACCCTAGTCTGTGTTCTGTATCTGTGGATTTGCCTATTCTGGATATTTCATATAAATGGACTCTTATAATATGTGGCCTTTTGTGTCTGGCTTATTTCATTTAGCGTAATGTTTACAGGGTATGTTACATATGTATATATGTACAAGGTATATACAGTTGACCCTTACACAACAGGGTTTGAACTATGCAGGCCCACTTATACGTGGATTTTTTTTACAGTAGAGTACTATAAATTTATAAACTATGTATTTTCTCTTCCTTATTTTCTTACTATTTTCTAATATTTTTTTCTCTAGCTGACTTTATTGTGAGAATGCAATATATAATGTAAGCTACAAAATGTGTGTTAACTGTTTATGTTGTTGGTCAACAGGAGGCTACTAGTAGTTAAGTTTGGGGGAAGTCATAAGTTATACACAGATTTTCAACTGTTCAGGGTCATCACCCCAACACCTGCATTGTTCAAGGGTCAACTGTATATATTATCTTGCATAAGTACTTCATGCCTCTTTATGGCTGAACTGAATGATATTCAATTGTATGGGTATATCACATTCATCTGTTTATCTGTTCACCCGTTGATGGTCTTTGGGTATTTCCCCCTTATGCTAATAGTAATAGTGCTTCTCTGAACACTAGTGTACAGTTTTTTGTTTGAATACCTCTGTGGTCAGTTTACTAAGGAACTGCAGTTTTTCATAACAGTTGTACCATTTGTGTCTTTCTTGATCCATTGTCTTCCCATGAAAAACATTTCTTATTCTTTCAGATTGCCCATGTTCTAAGAGTCTTCTGTCTCTGCACACATCCTTCATTTATACCGACCCACTGATTCAAGGAGAAATTTGTTATGAACAGCCTACATGGGGCTCCAGCACCTTCTCTACTCACTGACGGCACAATTTTGGGAGCACCCGCCTTAAAAGAGACCAGTCAGCCCCTGTGCCACTGACTCACATGGGCATCTGGGTGTGAAGGGAGAGGAGGAACCCTTCCAGATTGCCACGTGGTGGGAAGTGAGCATGTCCTCAGCCCGGAAGGGATGGTAGTAGAAACATGAGGCACTTCCATAGATTTCTGTCATCTGGTACTCCTTAGTCCTCAAGGAGCAGGTCCCCACCCCCACCTGCTTCAGCAAACTTAGTGTGTAGCTGGTAACCTGGACTATGGAAGAGCAGGTGTCTCCTCTGGCAGGGATGAATGTACTGACCTTATGCTTTCTGACTATCTGTTTGGAGACAGGATGGTCTTTGGAGTGGTTTGGAAATCACTTAGTTTGGGTTTCCACCAAAGTCAGAAACATGGATTTGGCTGCAAATACATTGTTTGGGAGATGATCTCAAGAAATACCAGCAGGGGATTTTACTACCGAGAACAGTGGGGCTCAGTTCCAGTGAGGACCCTCTGGGAGATAGTGATGAGTCACTGACAGATGAGGAAACAGGTATTTACCTCCGAAATCTCATCCCGCCATAGTTGAGGGTGACTTCTGGGCTGTAACCCTCCAGCATTTCTTGCCTGCCCATATAGAGGTTGAGCACCACCTTGGAAGCTTCCATGGATGGTTTCCATCCAATGGGCCTATGGCATCCTTCATCTCTCTGCCAGGGGATGCTCTCTGGCCCCAACACTGTTTGCTATGGGGAAAAGGATGTGGAGGAAGAGTCCACAGATATTGCTGAGGAGTCAGTATCTATCTTTGGCCTGGCTAAAGTCATCTGATGTTCGAAGTCAGACACATGAATGAGAAGATCTTAACATCTCAATCTGTAAATGTCTCAACATCTCAACATGTGAATGTCTCTACTAATCCTGTGAATGTCTTCACATCAGCATGTGAGAAGCCCAACATCTGAATCTGTGAATGTTTTAATATGTCAACCCGTGAATGTCTTAATTTTGGAACTTGTAAATACCTTAACACCTCATTGTGCAGATGTCTCAATATCTCAACATCTGGATGTCTCAACATCTCAATATACAAATGTCACAACATCTGAGCCTGTGAATGTTTTAACCTCCCAACATGTGAATGTCTCAACACCACAACATGCAAATACCTCAACATCTCTACATGTGAACGTCTCAACCTTTCAACAGTGCAAATGCCATAAAACTGAATGTGCGAATGGTACCTCAACATCTCAATATGGCACATGTCACCACAAATCAACACGTTCATATGTCGATATGAACTTCTGAACGTCTCCACATCTTAACACATGAATGTCTCAGCCTGTGAATCTGATGGTCATATCTCCACATGCAAGTGCCTTGACATCTCAACATGTGACTGTCAACATCACAGTGTGTGAATATCTCAATGTCACAACACACGAATGTCACAACACCACAATTTCAAAGAGATGAATGAACCATTATCTTTCTTTTAAAAACAAAATTAGTGTTTTTATTTTTAAGTTTGTTTTTAAAGCTTTTATTTTAATTCCAGTTAACATACAGTGTTATGTTAGTTTCAGGTGTCTAATATAGTGATTCAGTGCTTCCAGACATCACCCAGTGCTCATCATGACAAGTACTCCTTAATCCCCATCATCTATTTAACCCGTCCCCCCCTCCACCCACCTCCCTTCTGGTAACCAGCAGTTTGTTCTTTATAGTTAAGAGTGTTTCTTGGTTTCTCTCTCTCTTTTTTCTCCTTTGCTCATTTATTTTTTTTATTAAATTCCACATAGGAGTGAAATCATACAGTATTTGTCTTTCACTGACTTATTTCGCTTAGCACTATGCTCTCTAGTCTTTGCAAATGGCAAGATTTCATTCTTTTTATGGCTGGATAGTATTCCATCACATGTATATACCACATCTTCTTTACCCATTCATTAGTCGGACACTTGGGTTTCTTCCATAGCTTGGCTATTGTAGATAATGCTTCTATAAACACTGGGGTGCATGTACTTTCCTCTTAACACCAATCCCACAGAACCTAGTGAAATACTAGCTCAGAGAAATTTTAACTCCTGAAGAAATTCTGTTCATTTACAGTTCAGCACTGGATCTTACAGATAGAGAGCGGCTCAAGCTTTATTAACAGTCCACTAGCACTCTATTTATATGGAAATCAGGCCTCTGGCAGTATCAGATACTCCCAAATCCTTGTTGGGGGGAAATGCCTTTCAGCCTCCTGGAAAAGACAACCCCAAGCCCCCTGCACTTTCCTGAAATGGCTTTAGAATTTTTCTCACGATCCCATCCAGATAATTACAGATAAAATGAGGTCACAGATCAGAAACAGAACCTCTGACATTTGTAAAGTGACAGCTGACAGCAGGGGGAAGAGAAAGAAGACCTCTGGAAAGTAGGCTCCCCAGGAGTGTGAGGGAAATGGAATAGGATGGGGCACTGGGGAACTTTCTGGAAAGGGCAGTGGTCATGGTCTGCATCTTCATAAGGTTTCGGGCTACGGAGGTGTGTTCATTTGTCAAAACTCAGTGAATGTTCACTTAAGATTTGTGCATTTCATTGTCTGTGAATTGTATCTCAATAGAAAAATACCATAAATATTGATGGTACACATGCTAAAATTATTCAGAGTAGTGTGCTGATATCTACAATATACTTTTAAGTGCATTTTTGAAAGGATAGATTGATAATGGATAGATGGATATATGTGTGATAAAACAAGTATTTTATAATGTTACGTAAGAATCTAGGTGGTGGGTACATTCTTTCAACTTTTCTGCACATTTAAACATTTTTATAATAAGGTATTCTGTAAAAAAGTATGTTTGGAAGGCTAACAAGTCCAGCCATTTGGGGCTGCTTTACCCACATCACAGACTTTGAGAACATTGCCCAATTGTATCTCATTTTCATGCCTGATATTCATTAATGTCCTGGATTATTTTTAGAAATCTTAAAACTCTGATCCATGTGTATTTAAGACACCAAAAAGAATGTAATTACTTTTGGAAATTTTCCATTAAATTTTTTGCCTTAAAAAAAGAGTTCAATTCTTAATTAGGGGTAAAGTTTAGATACCTGGACAATCCCACTTAAGTGAAATCACTCGTTCCCTGACACGGCAGGATCCATGCGATGTCATTTTAATAAGCATTTCTAGGTAGTGAATGATCACATCATCTTACCTTTGACTTGGCTTTAGCATTTTCAGGGCATTTTTACATGTATTGCTTCAGGGTTTTAGGGAAAGGATTTTGGGGCTGGAATCACATGACTTTGAATTTCGTCTGTTCATCCATTTGTTGAGTGTGTGACCTTGGGGGCATTTGTTGGTCTGTTTGAGCTTGATCTTTTTATGTGATAAGTGGAAATGATGATACCTAAAATATAGGCTTCTTGTACAAAAGAAATCGTATATATACAGGTTTTCCCCACCATCTGAAAGTAAAGCATTCCTATGAAACCTTTCGTAAGCCCAAATGGCAAAGTGAAGAAGCAATTACCATTAATTTATACAGAAAAAATGTTTGAGCATTCCTAGACCCCAAAAATAACCTCTTTGGCTTTTCTGATACCTTGGGACACAACTTTCTAAGGGATGCACAAAACAAATCAAGATGAAGCGCAGACGCTCACAGACACAGTTCAGAGCTCTGGTGGCTTGACACTGAGATACTGAGTGTAGTTCCCAAGGGAGGCGCTGGTCCTAGGCTCGGGGTGTGCGCTGCCTCTATACAAACCCTCAAAGATACCATCTTCACCTGTTAGAATGGCAAAATATTAACACATCAGGAAACAACAAATGTTGGGGAGGATGTGGAGAAAGGGGAACCCTCTTACACTGTTGGTGGGAATGCAAGTTGGTACAGCCCACTTTGGAAAACAGTGTGGAGGTCCCTCAAAAAGTTAAAAACAGAGCTACCCTACGACACAGCTATTGCACTACTGGGTATTTACCCCAAAGATACAGATGTAGTGAACAGAAGGGGCACATGCACCCCAATGTTTATAGGAGCAATGTTCACAATAGCCAAACCGTGGAAGGAGCCGAGATGCCCTTCAACAGACGAATGGATAAAAAAGATGTAGTTCATATATGGAATATTACTCAGCCATCAGAAAGAACGATTACCCAGCATTTGCATCGACATGGATGGAATTGGAGGGATTATGCTAAGTGAAATAAGTCAAGCAGAGAAAGACAACTATCATATGGTTTCACTCATATGTGGAAAATAAGGAATAGCATGGAGGACATTAGGAGAAGGAAGGGGAAAATGAAGGGGGGGAATCCGACGGGGAGATGAACCATGAAAGACTATGGACTCTAGGAAACAAACTGAGGGTTTCAGAGGCGAGGGGACTGGGGGCATGGGTTGGCCCGGTCATGGGTATTAAGGAGGGCACATATTGCTATAAGCACTTGGTTGTTACACACATACAACGAATCATGGAACACTACATGAAAAACCAATGAAATATTGTATGGTGACCAATATAACATTAAAAAAAAAGCTATTTCTGCTTTTCACCTTTTTCATATAGTGAAAATCCTCTTTGAATTTCTTTCAGTTAGTGAAAACAAGTACTAATGTCGGTCTTTTGTAAAAGTAAAGTGTTTAACTCGAACTTTCAAGAAGCGGGGGATACCTGTTACGCAGGCAAAGCACATTAAAGAGACTGACACGTCATAGGTTCTTAATCAGGTGGAGTTCTCAGCCTCATGAAGTCCCTATGAAATTTCTATGCAGCAGAATGAATATTGCCCTATGCATTTCCCAGAGAAGATAACTAGTATTTGTGTAAGTGCAGTGACCTGTAGACCCCTACCTATATGGTAGATGGAGGACTCAAGCCAACATATGTGAGTCGATTGATTTTTTTTTTACTTCAGCCCGTGGTGCAGCAGTGGCCTTCCAAAGAGCCCTGGGTCCTTTTCAGATGCACTCCCCTTTGCTTCCTTTCCTTTGGCCAAAGCTGTGGAGTTTCCACATAGAGCAGTCAAAGAACAGTTGTGTTATGTACTGGACCATTCCCCTGAGACATCGAGTCTACCCCAGAGCTGGTTGTCTTGGACAGACTTTAATGAAGATTTGCCCATCTCCTTAGGTCCATCATCCAGAATTGGCTACTGGCCTTATTTGCAACACAGGAAGAAAAAAGTGCCCATTTGAAAATGTGTCAGCCTTTCGAGTGCTCCATTAGTGCTGAAAGAGAGAGCCCCAGAGCCCAGCATGTGTATCTGGTGGGGGATGCCCACTCAGGGTGCTGTATGGCATGACAGAAACCATGGTAGGAACAAAGTACAGTCCATCCAACCCCTGGAGAGCAGCCATGGCCAAAGAACACACACCCTCGTGGGGCTTATTGTTTTTAGAGCATGCTAGGGAATTACAACAGACTGTTCGGAGCCTTCACAATCGCTTATTTTGTATTGGATGTTTTAAAAAAGCAAAGGATTTTTTCTTTGTATGTGACACGTATGCCAGGAAAAATAGTTCCTGGAGAATGAAAACATCTCGAGGGGCAGTTTGCAACTTGAGAGGGGCAGTTGGGCCCAGTTGCAAAGATGCCATTTTCTCCCAAGCAATGAGTGTCCAGGGAGGAAACAGATGCAGTCAGGCAGATGGGCTGATGTCAGGAGGTTTCCGGTCTTCAGTGAGGGCCCAGCTGGGTCTTCAGTGGGAGCTGCGGGTGCAGCAGTGACCTTGCCCCTGGCCACGAGGGACATGGGCTCCAGAGCAGCTGGGTCCAAAACCTAATGGGGAACAGGATGATGGGAGTTCCACACTGGGCTGATGCCCTGCAGCCCTGCCTGGTGTCCAGCTAACTTTGAAACCACTTGTTACCTCAGCACCATGCGGGTGCCACCCAGATCGCAGTTTCTCGGTGGGCAGTGAGATCGTCTGCAGGGGTGGAATCTGCCAGGTCAAGGGCTTCAGGGAAGTAGGCACAGAGAAACAGCAGGAGAAGTGAAAAGAAGGAAGTAGCATGAAGAGTCCAACTTGCAGACTGCCCAGGGCTGCGTGGGGCAGTGCCCCCTGTAGACCACAGAGAAGGCTTCTCAGAACTTGGGAGAGCCCTGCTAAGAAGGATGCCCACAGCACAGCCCCTCCGTGCAGCCATGTGGCTGTGCTGGGTGCGGACAAATGCTCTCCTAGGAGGCCTTGCATTTGACACCAGTGAAACGAGGAGGAGAGGGATGTTCCCCTACTGGCCCCTTCAGCTTGACTTTCCTTCCAGGAGTGAAAGGAATCATGAAAACAGTGAGCATTTCTCAAAGAGCCGTTCCTGGGCCACCAGCCTCAGTGACCCCTGGGAGCCTGTGAGAAATGCACATTCTTCGTCTTCTCCCCAGACCTACTGAATCAACAATGCCGGGGGTGGGCCTGGGAATCTGAGGTTTCGTGTCCTCCAGGTGAGCCTGGTTAGTGCTCCTCCTTCCGGGATCCACAGGTGTAGAGGAACCCTCCTGCAGGAAATGGGTGGGGATGGGGATTCCACTGTAGGGTGTCTCCTACTCTCATCCTCATTCTAGTTTCTCTTCATGGGCTTTAGTGGGGTTTCTCTATGGGAGGACCTTTAAGAAGATTTGTGGTAGTGGTCTGCCTGGAATGGGGCACAGGGGATTATTTCTTTTGAAATTGCTATATAGAAAAGCACAAGGTTAGTATTTAAATGATACAAGTCAATAAAGGCAGTAATGATTTTGTAATGCTGCTTCTGTTCACACTTTACATAAGAATGGAAAGACTAGTACTAGTGATCCTTGTCTATGGGAGATGGTGCTAGAGCCCCTGCCCCCAGCTCCTCCTGGAGGCTCGGTAATGAATACATCCAATACCAAAGGTTGCCTACTGTGTCGTTCAGGACACTGCCCTGTGAAAATGAAGATCCTTGTTTTTTTTTTTTTTTGACTTTTCCCTGACATGTGGGTCCAGGTATTATTTATTATCTGGGTTTGCTCCCTGCCTCCAGGCAAGGACTATATTTCAGCCAATTCAAACTTTGCAAGTCTTAAAAATAACTCTCTCTTTGCTAACCCCTTCCAGGTTTGGCAAGGCTTTCCTTCAAACAGGAAATCCATCTCTTTCTACCTGCCCAACCCTCATGATTAACTCACCCCATGATCTGTTCTTACTTTTTCAAGCTACAAGTCAACAGGGTGATTTTTTGTGTGTATAGGGGTGCAGCGGTCCTGTTTTCCCCTTCCATTGCCAAGGGTCCTGATTTTCAGCATGGAGGTTAACCTCTTTAAAGGCAAAACAGTCATCATGGCCCCTTGTGAACAGATGCGCCTTCTGTGAGTTCATCTTCAATTAGTTGTTCCTAAAAGTCATCCAAGGCTTCTGGAAGTAAAAGTTACTGTGACCGTTTTGAAGAGTGACTTTCAAATACTGCACGCTCACAGCATACGTGCTCACAGCATACGGTTAAGCTGATAATGATCTCCAAAGTGAATTACTTTCATGCTGAAAGGTGACCTCTGGGGACTTGACTTTTCTTTTAGTTCCTTCATTTTAATGGATATTTTGACCGTGATTGTGGGTTCTAGTCTCTCTTTCTCTGCTGCCTCCCCATCCATCCTGATGACCAGAGTCCTCAGACTTTTTTCTGTCCTTCAAACATCATTGTAATAAACCGGCTCTCCATCCCTGGGGGGAGCCCCAAACCATGCCCTTCTGTTCGTGAAACTCTGACTAATAATGAGTGGGAGTCTTTGGTCCCAGAGAGACTTTGGGTATGGTCAAACTTAAAATTAAAAAATTTTAAATTATAATTAATTAAGGAAAAAATAGGGACCAATAGGCAGATTTTATATTGAGGGAGATGTTTCAGCTTCTTGATAAATGAAGAGTGGAAAGTATGTGGAAGATAAAAAAGGTCCATAGAAGAAAGATAAAGGTCGAGTGCCTCCCATTCCAACCTCTCCACCCCTCAGGTGTACATCCTTTATACCCGCTCTGAGCCCAGGCTGTCTCTCCCATGAAATAGGTGTGTCCATTGACCAGCCCTGCCCTCTACTAGAATTCCCATGACAAAATGTTCTTTGCACTGTTCTGGTAAAGAAGCCACTTGCCACATGCGTCTATTGAACACTTGACATGTGGCTAAGGCTACTGATGAGCTACATTTTGAATTTCATTTAATTCTATTTAATTTACTTTTAAATGGCCACATGTGGCTAATGGCTGCCATGCTGGGCAGCACAGAGCGGGAGGGAAGGAAATGAAGTTGCCTGGGCAGTGCTTGCTCCAGATAATTCCTCTGAACGGTGGTAACAAGGAGCAGACTAGCTGTCTGAAGAGGACTTCCTCCTCCAAATTATTAAATCTGGAAGTGGAGAAAGGAGAAGATCATTGTTTTACAAAGAAATTGAGATAATTGAGGCTTGAAATTTTCACTGAGGTGAAACAGAGCCTTTCTTCATTATTAACAAGTAGGCTTGGGAAAAAAGCAAAGGACTAAACAGGAAGCCCTGAATTTTTTTTTCTTTTTAAAATCCCATTTCATCAGCCAGAGATGAATTGCCGAAAATTCTGCGAGTATGCAAGGATTTTGTTTTTTTTGTTTTTGTTTTGCCTAGGAAAAGGGTGGAGTAGACAGTTGTCCACTTAGATACCCAAGTTCTCAGAACCTGGTGGTCTGCCTGCTTTCGGTTTTACCATGTGTGGAGCCACACTTTGTCTGGGGAGGGAGAAAAAGAGGGAATGAGAACCAGCTGATTGACCTTGTTGGCCAGGTTCAGGAGAGGGTCTGGTGGGAGGTGCCTGACATCCCAGGATCTGGAAGATCCCAAGTAGCCCTGCACCCAATACCATTTGACATTGGTGTTTTGGCAGTTTTTGTCTGAGAAAACTAGTTCTATTTTGAAACGTTCCTTAGTAATGATCAACCAGCATCCATCACTGGTTGTGTGCTGAGTAACAGGCTCTACATTTCATGCTACGAGCTTTAGGAGAAACATCATTTATTACCACAACATATAGTACCACAGAGTAAGAAAGATAAAATATGTACTGTTGAGTAAATGGCAGAAAAGGTAGGTATGGAAGTGTTAATTTTTCAGTAAAGAACGAGAGTGTGAGTGTAATTGTGGGTGTGTGCGTGTACAAATTTAGGTAACACATTTGTGGCAGCAAGTGAGATAAAGACTTTGTTATTAGAGGGATATTGGGTTCCATTTAAACTGAGAGCTGTCTTGCTGGTGTCTTTACTGAGGACAGTCCAGTAAGTGGTGACTATAAATGCTGACACTTTAAGATGGACAAAGTACAGCCCGAGAGAAAATGGAGCAGACAGAGTTAAAAGCAGAAAGGCAAGGTCCACAGACTGCCCTGGGAACCTGGCACCCGTATTTGCCTGTCCCTCCCCTGTATGTTGGCACTGCATCATGGTCCTTCTTGGCACTTGCCTTTGGCTGGGTGTCTCTGCTAGCAGCACTCTCCAGCTTGGCTCTGGCTTCTGGGCTGGTGTGTGCCCTCTGTCCACACTCTTGGCTGGCACCCCCAGCAGTGGGCCACTGTATTCAACCGAGGTCCGGGCAGTGGTCCTTCCCACTCAGTGGGCACCACCCCATTTGGTGCGCCATCCCAGACCCATCTGCTGCACCTCTCTCCTGGGGCAAGCAGCCGTGACAGCTGTTGGCCCCAGTCCCCAGCAGTGTAGCCAAATAATGCTTTATTGAAAGAAAAGCATTTAACAAAAAGTTAAATATATTCTGGAACAAGAATGAGGTCCATGGTTTCTTAGCATCCAGGAGAAATTCTCAGTCCTGACATGTTGAGAGGACACAGCAGCCAGCTTGAAGGAGCTCTTACTGGCCAAATCTGGGACAATTTGAACATCAAAATAAATAATGACAGTAGCAGGTAATATATGATCTATAGAACTAAATAAGAATCCATGAGTCCACATTTGAATGAATGAATGAATGAGTGAGTGAATGAGATGGAAATAATTCTTCCTTTGAGGAGGAGAAATGATGGAATTAGAAAAATCCTCATATAGCAACCATCCTAATAATTGATTCCATCAAGAACCATAAACTAATACCATAACTAGTGGCTCTATGCTTGATAAGCAGGGTATTTACATTGTCTCCGAGTGTATCCCCAGTAGTAACTTTACAGTGGAGGAAAGTGGGTGGACTGACACCACCCTAACCAGTGGAGTGAAGGGACACATTGGAATTCTGTGCTTCAGGATGTGCTGCCCTGGGAAGGATGCAGCGTCACTTCTGGGGCACTCCTTTCAAGAGAAATCAGCAGGAAAACCTAAACTGAGGGGCATTCTACAAAATAATTGGCCTGAAAGGACATGAAAGACAAAGGCAGAGCAAGAGTGAGGAGCTGTCCTAGTTTGGAGACCAAGGACACAGGACAGTTAAGTGCAATGTGTGACCCTTGATTGAAACCTGTGCAGAATTTTTTTCTTTTCCCATAAAAGACATTAGCGAGATAATGAGCAAAACGAGTGAGTTCTGTGGATTAGATAATAGTGTTGCGATCATTGTTAATTTCCATAGTTTGACATTTTGCCATGCTTAGGTAAGAGAATGTCCTCATTCTTAAGAAATGTACTAGACTAGGTAGCTATAAAGGACATGGTAACTGGATTGACTGGAAAGGGGCACAGAGGAACTGCCTGAGGTGACAGGGTGCTCTGACTCTTGACCAGGTTGTGGATTACAAGAGTATCTACATTTATTGAAACTTCCTGAACTGTACACTGAACATCTGTGCATTTTCCCGTATGTAAGTTATGGCTTGCTGAAAAGTTAAACCAGAAAATAACTAAAATTTTTAAAAAGACAATTCTAAAATTGTTCACTGTGTAAAGCCATTGAAATAAGTATCAATCTTTCCAAATGGCTCTCTTGAAATCCCAGGGTATTCCCTGATCTAAGCATGTTCATTTTTAAAAAATAACTCACTGTATCATGGTCATATATTGTTTCTCCTCATGGTATTTGGCACCATATGGCACACAATAAATATTAGCCAGTTGTTTTGATGGCCTGTATCTTGGTCTTTATAACAAATACACTTTATCCTGTTTGAGACCTGGCAGACAGGAAAGACATTTGTGTCTCTAGGGTGGGAGCAGAAAGAGACCCCAGGTCAGAACTTTCCAGACATTCACAACCTCAGTGGAAACATTTTCCCACCATAGGAAATGCTTCTGCCACCCAACAGGCTGCAGAATGGCAAGCCCGGGTTTGGAGCTGGACAGTCTGCTTTTTGGAGTTTCCTTGTTTCCTTTTAAGGGTCCCCAGTCAGCTTCACACCTTATTTGCACAGGTTGGAAAATATATCTGTTGCTTTTTAAGTCACCCTCCTGTGCCAAGAAGCTTTAGGATGTTGTAATCCTTCCACCTCCAAGTCAAATGGAGTAAAAATGTCATGCCACCCTCAAGTAGAGGGAGGTCGAGGGGTATGGATGTGAAGTCAGGACTCTGAACCAAGAGCAGCATTCCGGGTCTGGGCAGCAGGGTCAGGATCTCACTGGCTCTGGCTCTGGTTGCTCAGAAAAAGAAACCCGCCTCTCAGGTCCGATCAGCAGATGGTGTCAGGAGCCTGGCAGGTCACTGTGATGGTCCCGACCTTTATCACACACTGGAGTCACCCAGGCAACATTGTGACTCTTATTGCAGATGACAAAACTGAGGCTTAGAGATGTTAAGTCCATTAGAACCTGGGCTTTCTTCCCTCATCTCTGAGGATCTTTCCAGTATATCACATAGTCTTGTTGGGGGTCTCCCTGGAAACAGACCCTGAGCAAAGATTTGAGTTTAGGTCTTCTGTTTGGGAAGAAACCTGGGGAAGGGAAGGAAGCCCTGGTGATAACTTGCCCTTCTGGGGATTCTGGAAAGCTGTGGAGAATCTGTATGTGAGTATTTTTCCAGCCATGGGGGAGGGAGCAGGGGCATATATACCCCAGCTCTCATTACTTGCTGGTTGAGGGCTGCTGAGAGAAGGGTGTGTTTATTCCTGGTACATCACTCTGTCCATTTGGACAGACAGATGCTGGTGCTGGTAGGTGAAGATGGAACTGGCAGGGGTTGAAGTGGTAGAGACTGAGGAGATGTGGGGAGGGCACCCACAGTGTCTGCCAGGCTACCTCTCAAGCACCAGACCACGTGGAACCGACTTTGAGAGCTTTGAGGGGAAAAGGGCATTATGGGCTGGACTCTGAGCTGGATCTTGAAGTAGGCTCACTCTGCCCTGGCCGTGGGTGGAAGGGGGGAAGGACAGGATTCTCCAGTTAGTTCCTTAAAAGGGGCAAATTCCTCCCAGTGCCTTCCATTAGGAATAACCTTCACTGTCCCCAAAATGTGGGGCAGGAACCCTGACAACATCCCTCCCACACCTCCTCATGTGGGATAGCCTCAGGCTGCCATGGATTTTAGTGATGTCGTGATATCCTTGTTCAGTGCCATGACTCAGTCTCACCCAGCCATGGCAGCCCCCTGAGGGTGAGTGATGCTCTGGGAGGCCAGAGAGCACATTGAAAACAAAACAACAACAACAAAGTCTCCCTTGGGAAGAAAGGCCGTGAACTTGGCCTCATTAGCACTATCTGGCAGTGGATCCAATTATCTCCCTCACACGCTTATTATGGAAACGGTGAAACACAAAAAGAAACAGATCAACCAATAGACAGACAACTTAGCCTGGGGGAAACTTCCTGTCTGTTTACTAGCAGTGCAATGGTACTGTGGTGAGAAATCGGGGTTCCCTTGTCTGAGCCCCACTGGTCCCCTGTTACTAAGAGAGACACTGAGACTAGGAAGTAAGAGTCTCTGTGGAGAAATAGGAAAACATTAGTGACTGCAAGGCTTTCACTTCATGCGCTCCACACCATCGAGCAAAGGACATGGGGAACCACCAGTGAATTTCCGCCTTTCTCTGTGGTGGCCACAGACTTAATCAGGTGGCATCAGGAGGCAAATATTTGGACCTGTGTATGGAAAGTTCTTCTGCTCCACCATTTCCTGTGGTGGCCTGGGGCTGGTTGGGACCACAAGGGAAGTGAATTACATAGAGAAGGCACATGCCTGACTTAGTTACCAAAAAGGAAAGAAAGAAATCCTTTAGCTTTGTGATTTGTTTTGTCCCTTTTCATTGAAGGAAGATCCTGGCAATTAGCTCTGGTCAGGGGCCTATGGGTTGGCTGTCTGCCTTTGCCCCACTTTGTCTTTTCAAACAGATGCTTTTCGGTCTGGTTTTTGTTTGCTGCTGGTGTTTAGTTCCTGAGAGAGGATCTGACTTATACAAGCTAATTTCTCCTTCAGCAGACCCTAAAGGAAATCAAGCCAGAGGCAGAGACCTCTTGTGGGGGGTCTCTGTTCTGCTCCGGCCAACATCAGCCCCATTGTCACCTCCTCTGCAAAGGCAGGGTCCTAGGCTGAGCAGAACTCTTCTTGAACCTGGCTGGGAAGTTGGATAGGAGACTGGTAGTCTGGAAAAAGCAGTGGTTTATGGCATCAAAAGTTCAAAACACAAGAGAGGAATGAAAGTCAAAAAGAGAGAGAGAGAGAGAAGGAGAAAACGACAAAAAGACTCGATTCTCACAGAAGAAGGGGGACAGGCCTTTGTAAGAAAAGCCCTCATGGGGACTCAGAGTCGTGATCTTCACCTTCTGCTTACCACATGACTTTGGAAAATCACAAGTTTCTGGACCTCGTTTCCTCATTGGAAGAATGAGTGTAGGGCTATGTGACCTCTAAACCCCAAAAGGAGAACCAGGGAGAACAGGGGCAAAAAGCCAGGGGCCCAGGCAGAGGACATGGGCAGGACCCACTGCCATCCTTGACTGGGTCACTTGACTGCTTAGAACCTGAGTGGGTCTCCCTTGCCTCTTCCCTGGGTGCTGGAGACATTTGGGGGATCCTCTGAAGACCACCACTGATGCCATGAGAACTTCTCAAACCCCTTGTCTCCTGGGGTTATCTGCCTATCCTTCATTGAGTACACGAAGCCAATAAACTCAGACTGCCTTCTGAGGTATCAGATTGACTGGAAGGTTTGAGGGAGAAGGATCACTTCTTAGGCCAAAATAAACAGTGACATATTATGCTGTTAATATAAAATGTGCTTGACTTTTAAAGACAGATTCTTGAACAATAAGGACTGGAAATGGATTCCATGCCTGCCTTAAACCACTTTCTACAAGAAAATGTTAGTCATGGTCATGGGCATGCCTGTCCTTCATTCCTCTGTTCAGCGACGCCGGCTAGTACATTAGAGAAGCCACCCCTTCTCTCTGTGTCTTGGAGATCAGAACAGCCCTTATGTACCTAAATACTTTGCAGTGTAGAGCATGACCCAGCTCCATGGCTTTCCAGGTGTCACTTTGGTCTAGGATGGTGGTGCTTAGTTCTTGAGGGAAGACTGCCTACTTGCTATCTGGAAAGGTAGCAGCTTTAAATTCTGATTTAGATTTTATGTGGAATTTGAGGGAACTCAGGGATCCATTTCATGCCCACTCAGTAGACCACTACTGCCTGGATCCCAGGTTAAGAAGTCTTTGTCCAGAGGAATATGGGTAAGGGAAAAAACTGGGTGGGGGGAGAGTTTTAGTTACTGCTTTATATCATTTTTCTGAAGGGGACGGGCTTCTGGATTTGAAGGTGTCTGCTGAGGGATGACCTGTTTTTCTTTTAATGATTTTTTATTATATTATGTTAGTCACCATACAGTACATCCCCGGATTCCGATGTAAAGTTCGATTGTCCGTTGGTTGCGTATAACACCCAGTGCACCATGCAATACGTGCCCTCCTTACCACCCATCACCAGTCTATCCCATTCCCCCACCCCCTCCCCTCTGAAGCCCTCAGTTTGTTTCTCGTAGTCCATAGTCTCTCATGTCTCATTCCCCCTTCTGATTACCCCCCCTT
>NC_048230.1:88466277-88480894 GCF_002007445.2 Ailuropoda melanoleuca
TTCCATACAAATTTAAGGACTATTTGTTCCAGTTCTTTGAAAAATGTCCTCGGTATTTTGATCGGGATAGCATTGAAAGTGTAGATTGCTCTGGGTAGTATGGACATTTTAACTATGTTAATTCTTCCAATCCATGAGCATGGAATATTTTTCCATCTTTTTATGTCTTCCTCAATATCTTTCAAAAGTGATCTATAGTTTCTAGGATATAGGTCCTTTACGTCTCTGGTTAAGTTAATTCCAAGGTAACGTATGGTTTTTGGTGTTATTGTAAATGGGATGGATTCCCTAATTTCTCTTTCTTCAGTCTCGTTATTCGTGTATAGAAATGCAACTGATTTCTGGGCATTGATTTTGTATCCTGCCACCTTACTGAATTGTTCTATAACTTCTAATAGTTTGGGAGTGGATTCCTTTGGGTTTTCCATATAGAGTATCATGTCATCTGCAAAGAGAGACAGTTTGACTTCTTCTTTGCCGATTTGGATACCTTTGATCCCTTTTTGTCTTCTGATTGCTGTTGCAAGGACTTCTAGTACTATGTTGAATAATAGTGGCGAGAGTGGGCATCCTTGTCGTGTTCCTGATCTTAAGGGAAAGGCTTCCAGCTTTTCCCCATTGAGAATAATGCTTGCAGTAGGCTTTTCATAGATGGCTTTTATGAGATTGAGAAATGTACCCTCTATTCCTACACTCTGAAGGGTTTTAATCAGGAAAGGATGCTGTATTTTGTCAAATGCTTTTTCTGCATCAATTGAGAGGATCATATGGTTCTTGAGTCTTTTCTTGTTGATATGATGTATCACATTGATTGATTTGCGAGTGTTGAACCATGCTTGCATCCCAGGTATGAATCCCACTTGGTCATGATGGATAATCCTTTTAATGTACTGTTGGATTCTATTAGCAAGGATCTTGTTGAGGATTTTGGCATCCATATTCATTAGAGAAATCGGTCTGTAATTCTCCTTTTTGAGGGGGTCTTTGCCTGGTTTGGGGATCAAGGTAATATTAGCCTCATAGAATGAGTTTGGTAGCTTTCCTTCTGTTTCTATTTTTTGAAATAACTTTAGGAGAATAGGTATTATTTCTTCTTTAAATGTTTGGTAGAATTCCCCAGGAAAACCGTCCGGGCCTGGAGTTTTGTTATTTGGAAGGTTGTTTATCACAGACTCAATCTTGAGGGATCCTGTTTTGAGGCCACGACAGTATGAAACTTTTTTAGAGGTGGTGGGAGGTAAGGCATGGGGGGGAGGGGTGTGTGTCTATGCGCATCTCCTAGTTCCCTGTTTGGGTTAATCACAGCTCTTTTGGATTTTTCTTGGATGGGCCAGATACTTGTAAGGTTTTATCTGTGTACTTGTCACCTGGCTACTGACATCAGCTCTCACACCATCATTTTTCTAAGACAGCATAAGTACTTTGATGCCATAGTGTCTTTGCTTGAGAAAGGGCTTCATGTTGGAGAAGTGTGGAGTGATTTTCTATCTCATGGTCAGAGGGCAAAGCAGGGAGCCCCAGTCATGCTTCAAAAGTGGGAAAGTCCCCTAGTCTCTTTGCTTACCTGACCCCAAGATGTTACTCAGATGTCACCTGGGTGTGACCCTCCCTCTGCTTGAGTTGCCTTCTCTTTCTGGTCTTGTATGAGTAATCCCAACCTTGTTGAAATGAGATGGTTCGCCTGAGTTGGGATGCTGGTGCAGCAGGTTGGATTCACAGTCCTGAAAGTTTTAGGCAGAGTGCCTTCTCCCTACACACTCCAACAAGCAGGATCCTGACTATGGGGTCAAGCTCCCTTTAGGTGCTCTGTGTAAGACACGGAGAAACAAAGTCTGTGCTCCTCTCTTATCTCTCCTGGAGCTCTGGGCACAAGGTGGGCTCCCAGTCCTCCCTGTAGTCTTGGGAGAGATAATGATTTCACAGGGCTTTCTAAACTGCACAGTTATTTACAGAATCATCTGACTTAATTCTCATTGCAAGCATGGAGTATGTGGGTATAATGGCATAATTTTCTGGATGGGGAGCTTAGGCATAGGTTAGGGAAGTTAGGAGGCACTTTTTAAGTGCCGGCCCTGATCAATGGCAAGACACAGGAATTCAGTCACTGTCATGACCCTGCCCGTATCCTTCACCCATACCCATCAGGTACTTGCATTCTCTGCCTGATGGTTTTCTCTGGCCACCTAAGTGTGCTTTGCCTGCCTTTGTGGTAGATCAGAAGTCAGAGGAATGATGCTTCCTGCGGCAGCCCAGAGCCTATGACAGATGGGAGCTGGTGTATAATTACCCCAGATCCCTCACCCCTTGGAGAAGATAACACTGAGGTACCTGGTCTATGCATTTTCCCCAGAATTCCCCTAGGGGTGGTATTAAAAAGTCCTTTGCCCAAGGTGATAACTGGCTTGTGGACCAACCGGCCACCTTCCCTTCCAGGTGTCACTTCCACACTCCCCTGCTGGCTCTCCACCTCACAAATTAGCCCCTTGTACCTGAATCCTTGTCTCAGAGTCTGCTTCTAGGAGAACCTAAACTAAGACCCAGATTCTTGGGCCCCAAATCCTGGCTTTGCCCATCTGGACAGCAATGCTCTTCTCACTTCCTTCTGGTGTAATGGCTCACTAGGCTCCTGAAAGAGAATCAAGCTGTGTTCTGAGGCTAAGAACAGCCTGTTAGTGCTGTGGTGCATGGCATGTATTTGGTGAATTTTCTTTTACTCTGAGGAGAAAGAAAACCTACTGGTACCCCAGGTACATCCCCCCATTGCACCCCCCCATCAGCACTGTTAATCCATAAAGGGAAGGTGTCTGAAATGGAGATGGGGAGGGCAGAGACCCAGGAGAAAACCCCACTGTCAGAGCGTCTGGCAGAGAAGACAGATTAGGCCCAGAAAGGTTATAGAGTTCACCAAGTTACTGCATTTGTTCTGCACGTTGCCTACATTAGGGGAGGGGAGGAAGTGCCATTTCAGACTCCATGGCAGATGTCGTAAATCATGGGAAGTGTGCTAAGGCCACCTCTGTGGGGTGGCTTGGAAATGAAGCCATCTATCAGACCGGGAGGCCGGGCTGCCTGGCCCTCACTCCCCTGGGTTTTTCTTTGGTGAAGAGGGGGGTGCTACTGAGGAATCAGTGGGGGTGGGATTCTGCTACTCCTTTGAACACCCTTGAGCATCAGAGAAGTGGAGAAAAGCATGTCAAGATTTCCTGAGAAATTTTGTCTGCATTTGGCAAAGGTGAACTACAATTTGCCATGTGAGAGGGGAGGGATTTTTTAAATAAAGCAGGATCTCCAAAATTCATATCCCTGTCTAGAAGCTTCTCTTGTATATCTTAAAAGAGATTGAAATAGAGGAAGATGTTGAGGACAGCCTGGCTTTCTTTTTTAAAACTGATTATTACAAGTTGGCTTGTTGTAACCCAATATGAGAACTGCCTGTGTGTGTGTCTGCATGTGTGCATGTGTGTGTGTGTATGTGTGTGTCAGTGCACGCAAGGGCAAGCATTGGAAGAAAATATATGAAGGTGAAGGAAAGTGGCATATAAGGACATTTCCTGAAATACATTGTGTACCTGTTTGTACCTCCTATAATATCATTAATTTGTAATTTTACTTTATTGATGAAACTGCTAGTGTGGGAACAATGTTTTAGGTGCTAGGTGCCATTTCCAACAAGAAACCAAAAAATGGAAGAAAGAAGAGGTGGAGGACTATCTATCTGTGTTCAAGGTTGCTACTTGCTGGGTGTTCTGGTGAATAATAGTACGGAAAGGATAGATAGATAAGAACAAATGGAAGCAGTCCTACGGAATGAGGCACAGGATTCATCTCTGGATTGCTTGCTTCCCTGTTCTGTGTGTCCTTAGCATGGTTAATTGTGGGCAGGCTGTCATTCTAGCCTTCCTGGGAGGCTGTTCCCAATTTATTCTTTCACTCTCTGCCATGAGCAAGCCAAGGGAAAAGATTATTCCCAGAACCAGAGTGTTCCAGGTTTTCTGAAAGGTCATTGCCACTTTTTTTTTTTTTTGGTAGCTCCCAGCACGGCAGAAATGCTTGGATGTCAACCCCTGTCCCTTTAACCACTGCTGCAAGCTGACTCCATTTATTTGAGATAAAACTTTCCTCCTGGTCCAGTAGCATTCAAGGCTGAATTGGCCACGAGACAGAGGACCCTGTGTTCCTAATTATTTCTGGATGAAAAGTCCTGCAGGCGAGTGGAGATTCAGGGCAAGGATGGCCAGGTGGAGCAGTCACCAGTGTGCAGCGGATTGTAGAAATGGAGAGATAATTAAATTAAGAGTGCCAGGTGCAGGCATTGAAAAATAACTGTGGGTGTTAATTATGCAGCCCAGCTTTACAGTCCAGTGTTAGCAGAGGAAATGCCACGGGCCGGTTCGTCACATGGCAGCTTGAAAGGCTTGGGAGAGACACATTCATGATTTCTAGAGAATTTGCCAGCGCTGCCTACTTGGGATTCTGGGGAGGCAAGATCATTTATTAGTTGGAGTGTGTGTATTTTTCTGTTTTGCGTTGAGCCAAGGTGGACACTTGGTGTGCGGGGATGGGGTGGGGGGTTAAGTTTGATCCACATGGAAATTTGAGTGTAGTGGGGATCGTGGTGGAATATGTTGTTTCTGGCGTAGGCCCTTCTAGAAGTACTTTTTCTCTCTCTGATTTGAAATGATTTTGGTTTTAGGGGTCTGGGTTAATGTGTCCCTGTCGGGAAGATGAAGGCACATTCTTACAGCAGACAAGAGGGGTGGACGCCAATAGTGTGAAACAGCAGCACAGCTAGGTTGCTGGTATATTCAGGGACGGAAGCCACACCTCAAAGTCCTTTCTGCCTGATTCCATTTTGGTGAAGTTCTAGATCAAGCTAAACTGGGCTATGGGGAGGCATACTGTGGCTGGGGTTGCACAAGGGAACTTTATAAGGTGATGAGGGAATGTTCCGTTTCTTTCTTGGGCCAAGGGTTAGATGATGTGAACATTTTTCAAAATACATGAGATGGACACTTAAAATCTGTGCATTTCATTGCATGTAAATTGCTCCCTGATGAAAGAAACATGAAAAGACTTTACAGCACTGTGCATTTCCGCGGACTTTGAGCCCTAATGGGTCTACCCCAAGTCTCACGTTCATGGTCTATCCTGACCACCCAGGCTTTCCTTGTCCACAGAGTTGTTCACAAAAGCTTCTCATTAGAAGGAAGCCGAGTCTAATGCACGGACAGCGCACTGTGGCCCTCGGGCCAAATCCGCTCACCCTCATTTTTGCAAATACAATTGTATTGGAACACAGCCACGCCTGTTCATTTATGTATCCTGTGTGGCTGCTCTCATGGCACAGTGACAGAACTTAGTTGCTGCAGCAGAGGCTGCTGGTCCACCGGCCTGAAATATTTACCGTCTGTCCCTTTGCAGAAAAGGTTTGTGGCAACTTGGTCTACAGGACCGTTTGTTTGGGAGCTTCTCACGACAGTTCTGTGCGGTCGGAGGTTTGGGGCAGAGGATGCTGTCGTGGAAGGGTCAGGTATAGCTGTTGAGCTGTGGTTGCAGTGTGGATAAGTCGTTCTTCGTCCCTTGGGCTTTGCTGGGTTTGCATGGTGCCATGGACCCACAGTGGAGTACAGCTTGGCCTATACAGAGTTTTAAAAAAAGTTTTCTGGGTCGCTGCTTTTAGGGAGGGAGACATAAGTAAGGCCTGGAAGCTGTCCGTGGCCAAAGCAAGACTCCTGTTTTAAACCCCTAAGCCTTTGGCTGTAAATGATCCCTGCTCGGAAAAAGAAAGTCAGCTAGTTCATTTTGATAAAAGTAGGTGTGGTCTGGTGAGACCTGGTCAGCGTGATTGTCAGTGTTCATTCAGTAAATGAAGGATCTAATTGAACATATGAACCGATGTCACAATTTGGGTTTACATTTGGAGCAAAATGAGCCATTTTGTTGAAGATACTGTTTTAAACTGTTGTCTTAAGAGGTTTACACCCCCTTCTCTCCTTCACTTTCTCCCAAAGATTAATGCTTGTGACCAGACAGGCAGTCCCTGGAGCCTCTGGTAGTGTGGCACATGGGTCCCAAAGCTTAGGCTTTTGCTATTTTGCAGTTGTTATTTCCTTCCTCTGTCTGGTTTTCTTATACTGTGGTTACCGGAATTAAAGAGTTCACTGTTGGGGAGGAGGGGTCAATAACTTTTTTAATGAAAATAACTAAATGTGAAATAGATTTCTGTTCTCTTTAAAAATATGTGTGTGTGTGTGTGTATACGTATGATATGTTAATGTTGCATGACATATAAATATGTAAATGGTTCATGCATATGTGATGAAGATGTAAATGAGAAATAATGATACAGCTATATAAGTGGGGCCTTAAAAAATCCAGGCAGCACTTCAGTGTTCCATTAGGTTGTTCCTTCACGACCCCAGGTTACGGGGCTGGGAGCAGCTTGGGCAGAATTGCCGGAACTGAGTAGAGAATTACTGATTTGATCACGTGGCCTGTGCTGTGCAGTTCGTTCACTTAGTCTGTCGCATATGCTTAGGGCCTCCTGAATGTGCCGTGTCTTAATGTCAGTAGGGTGAGAGGCCATGGGTGTGAGCTCTCACTCACACACCTCGAAGCTCCCTGTGTTAGCTGGGAGCTAGTCAAGGATCAGATGCTCAGCAGAATTAAGCCAGCCACTCCTTCTGCTTCACGGTAATGCCAAAAATAATTAAATCTCTATAAAGGCCTCCCCTCCTCCCTTTTAGGTTGCTGTGCCTGACAGTGAGAACAGCAGCAGCACCAACACGCACACACACATGCGTGCACACGCACAAGCACGCACACACACACGCACCCTATAATCTCATGTTTGTTTGTTTGTTTTTCCTTAAACCTTCAGATATGGATTTGGAATTGAGGGAAAATACGATTTTTCATACTTTTTTATAAAGTATCTGTTTTGTAGGTGTTCTAATAGCAGTGTTAACAATAACCCTGTGATACAGACACTGACTGGGTAGTATGTATATGCATTCCTTCATTGATCCATGCATTCATTAACTCATCTTTATAGATCTTTATAGATCACATTGCCATCTGCCAGGGGCCATGCTTGTGACTGGGGAGTAAATAGAGAAAAAAAAAAAGCCCAATTCTTACCCACTCACAGCTTCCTAGGAGACACAGAGAACCATCAAATAATATTAAAATACATGCTTGCCAGTTTAGAGAAGTATTATAGATGATTCAGTACTGTAAGATCACATAGTGGGTTTGGGGGTTGGGAGGTACTCCACAGAGAAGAAAGTGGCACTGGGGCTAGAATCTACAGGGAGCATTTTGACCAGCGAGGGTTGAGGGAACTTATGCAAGGGTCTTGTGGTCCAAAGGAACAGGGCATGTAAAAGGAAGTGAGACAAGGGTGCAGAGTGTAAGACAAGATGACTCCTGGATGGCTGAGGACATTGGCAGTGACCTGGCAATGCAGGCTTCTTGTGGGTCGTGCTAAGGAGGTGAACTGGAGTCCGAGAACAGTGAGCAGCTGCTGTAGTGCTTTAATCGAGGTGGATTTACACTGGGAAAATGTACATTTGGATTTACATTTTAGAAAGCTCCCTCTGGCTGTGGTGTTCGTGTGGAGCAGAAGGGGAAGACTCAGCCTACAATGATGACTTTCTGTGGGTTCGTTTTTCTCCTTTCACTTTTCCTCTGGGTTGTGGGGCTCTGGGCTGATTTAGTCGCTCATGGTCTCAGAGCAGAAGGACTGGTCATAAAAAGATCATAAGCAGAAAGAAAGGTGGGATGGAATATTCTAGAAAGGTATTTCTTGGGCTGTGGATGAGTAGGAATATTATATGTCAGCAGCAGTGGGCTACCTGGGGGAATTATGGTGCTAACAGGTAAACTGATGTCTGAAATGATTCCATACACCAAACCTTGGTCATAAAGAGTTCCTGTTTTATTTTTTATTTTTTTTTAAAGATTTTATTTATTTATTCGACAGAGATAGAGACAGCCAGCGAGAGAGGGAACACAAGCAGGGGGAATGGGAGAGAAAGAAGCAGGCTCATAGTGGAGGAGCCTGATGTGGGGCTCGATCCCATAACGCCGGGATCATGCCCTGAGCCAAAGGCAGACGCTTAACCGCTGTGCCACCCAGGTGCCCCAAGTTCCTGTTTTAAACCAGTTTTTCCTTTGACATCCAGAGTGAAGTGTTAGACGTTTTCCTTGGCAGCAACTCTTAAACCATAGAGCATTGGGGAATGATTTCCGACTCTGAAATAATGAGCCAGATGAAGATCTAAATAGATGAGACACCTGGGTGACCCAGAAACTAAGTTGGGGAGAAGAGAAGCATAAAAATGCTTACCTCAGTGTCCTGCACAGTTGTTAGCTGTTATTAAATGGCTGTTATTAATATCAGTACCACTGTTACTAATAGGAATATCCTGTATTACTCTGTCACCTTTTACTATTCATTCGTTCATTCATTCGTTCGTTCATTCATTTCACCCTTTTAACAAGCACTATTGAGAACCAAGTATACCAGGTATTATTATAGGCATTGGGGACATAGCAATGAGCAAAACTACATTCCAGTCTCCATGCAGCTTACCTTCTGGTTCGGGGAGGTGAATACATTTAAAAAAGCCAAATAAATAAATGCATTAGCTGGCTGATGAGAATAATTGCTGAGAGGAAAAACAAGGCAGGAAAAGAGGCTGGAGAGTGATGAATAAGATATTTCAGGCAGCCCCTCTGAGCCAAGAACAGAGTGGGGGGTGTGGACTCCACCAATGACTAGGAAAGCTGAAGGGCAGGTGCAATAGCCCTGTGGCAGGAAGCGCTTTCAGGATTTGAAGGAGGAAGCTAGCATGGCTTGGGGAGTACTCTCCACGGTGTGCTTAGGCTTCCGTTCTTACCCAACCACTAATCCCTAATAACAGGAATGAGCTCCTCTTTCAAGTGGAGGAGGTAAGCAACTCTAATAGATGTGATTGGGACCTACTTTTGATTTTTTTTTCTTCCTTGGGGCTCTGATCCCACCTCCCTCTCACCATTTCTGCATAGGTTAGACCTGCAGCCATTCATATACTAGGCAGAGTTTCCCAGAAGAATTGTCTTGAGAGGTCTAGCAAGTTAAAGTATTATTGAGTCTCCTTTCTGACAATTTTCAAGATTGACAAAAATCCCCACTTGTCTAGCAACATGGTCGCTGGAGGGGCAGGTGTCCTGTTAAATGTGGAACACAGAAATAAGCAGTGGGAGTTGACATGCTGAAGTAGAAACAGAAGGAAATACATCTCTGGATGAAATGGAGCCACTCAAGTGACATTCGAACTGTCTGCTGTGCATTCGATAGATGATGTTCTCTGCCACGAACATCTCTTCCAACATTGACGTGAACGTCTGTCTGCCACGTGCCTGTTCTCTGCTGGGGCTGGGAAGCATTCTTCAGTGTGTCAGCATCTTGGTAAACATGTCATCAATTTGTGTGATTCACTACACGTGAATAAATGCTATGATTTTGGCTGATCGATTGGTATACGAGGGCCTGCAGACGTGGGAGAAGATGCCACTTCTTATCTGTGGGCGGACATGGAAAAAAACAGAAGTTCTCCCCAGGATGATAATTACACAATGAACGATGTGAGTCTGTGAAAAGTTCCAGAAACTTGATTACTGTTGATGGTGATAATATGATTAATTAAAGCCACTCAGGAATTAGTCTCATTTACTGCAGGGGGAGGAAGGAAAAAAAAAAGTAGGTTTAAAAGGAAAATAAAGTGAGTTTTATTTTTTTATACCTAAGAGTCAGAATGATTAAAATTAAGCAGCTTCCTAATTTTTTTTGAAGGGAACCTGGAGAGGCTGTTGTCTTTGTTCTCAGGGCCTGGCGGCCGGCAGACAGGTGAAGTGAGCGCATGTATCCCTCCTGATTCAGGAGCTGTCCAAGGCGTAGGTGTGTCCAGAGTCTGTCTGCATAGCACCCCTCTCCCTGGCCTTGTCAGGCAACACAGAAACCTCCAGAGTGCACTCAGACGAAATAACGAGACTGCCCAGATATGAAGGGAGGAAGAGGATTTAATTCCAGCTTCCCTCCATTGCTTTTTCTGTCTGCTCCCACCTAGAAATTAATTTGTGAACAAACGGCATTTTCAGACCTGAAGAAGATCAATCAGGAGGCCATTGGCTGCAGCCAGGCTAGGTGATGGGGCTGCAGCTTGCTCATATGTTCTGATACATTCACTCGAGTGTCTGCCCCATGTCTCTGTGGCAAAGCCTGCAAAATTGCGAGCGTTCAACTCCTGCAATTACCACTGACTCAGCTGCCAAAACATATTTTCCGTCCGTTTCTGACAGAGGCTTCTGTTTAAATAGAGAGGAGGAGAGATGATCTCTTTTCAAAGTGATTCCAGCCTGATTCTCTGAGTGCAAGTGGTAAAGTCACCAAGTCCAATTGGAATGAATTGATTTATCTTTTTTGGCAGCCTTGATCAGCACCCTCCCAAGAGGCTGGGCTATAAATGGGAGGTAATCATGATGATATACATATTTCTCTGGATGCTGCTTGGCTAATCCAGTCCATTTTCCACTGATATCACTTCAGACAGCTGCTATTCCATTGCTGGTCTTAAATTTTTTGTTTAACCCTATATTTCAAGAAGAGAAATCTGGTGGTTTTTTAAAATGCAGGTGAATTGCCAGAAAAGATAGAGGAGCTCATTCTCCTTTAACATTTTTCTATAGAAGTTTTATTCTTTCATCTGGACAAAAATGGAATGATCTGTGAAATGACATAAGCACATGCAAAACATGCACATAATAATCAACTCACATGC
This sequence comes from Ailuropoda melanoleuca, assembly GCF_002007445.2. Taxonomy (NCBI): domain Eukaryota; kingdom Metazoa; phylum Chordata; class Mammalia; order Carnivora; family Ursidae; genus Ailuropoda; species Ailuropoda melanoleuca. The sequence goes on from NC_048230.1 coordinate 88,477,101, forward strand.
ATGTGCTGGTGTTCTATGTTTATACTGTAGATTGATGGAGCCTCGGCTTGTCATTTTGCCTGTTTTCCTTGACTCACTGGGTTAGGGGCCTCATTGGGATGAAACTTGGTATTTGTATGCCCCCCCATTACCCCTGCTGACTCCTAGTTAGAATCCTTGAGAACTCTTTGCATATGACCTCTTTTACCACCTGCTTGTACCCCAAAGCTGAAATCTTTCTTCAGGTGTTGCCTATGACCTCAGCACTTGGGCTTGTGACCTCGGCACTTTCTTCAGTTCTTTGTCTTCATTTTCCTTCTCTACCACCAGATCTAAAGGTTCCACAGAATTTGGGACAGTATCTTAATACATCTCTGTCTCGGCTCCCAACAACATGGTTAATACAGTCATTAAATCAAACGTTTGTCCTTCCCCAGATATCCAGTGGCTCAGTTCACCTCATCGGGGGCTCTCCTGACTGCCCTATCCAAGACTGTCGTACCCATCATTACAGGCACCTTCTAGTTCTGCTTTGTATTGCCTCATGGGATGTATCATCACCTCTAATATCAGATATTTATATGTTAATTTTCCCCTGCCCCCTACTACAAGGTCTATGAGAAGGAGGGATTTGTTCTGTTTATTGCTGAATTTCCAGCTTAGGGCAGTGTCTGAAGTGTAACAGAGGCCCAATACATATTCTGTGAAAAAAATAATAGCTTAATTAAAGGAAAAGAAAACATAAAAATCGTCCATAGCCACAGCTAACATCATACTGAGTGGCGAAAGATTAAAAGCTTAAAGGAATACATAAAATAAAATTAAAATTAAAAAAATTAAAAAGAGATTTTCCTCTAAGATCAGGAACAAGACAGGATGCCTTCTTTTGCCACTTCCACTCAACAGAATACTGGAAGTCCTAGCCAGAGCAATTAGGCAAGAAAAATAAATAAAATCCACCCAAGTTGGAAAGGAAGAAATAAATTTTTCCTACCTTACAGATGATAGGATCTTTAAGAAGTTTTCACAAAATAACTATTAGAACCAATAAATGAATTCAACAAAGTTACAGGATACAAAATCAACACACAAAAATAAGTCATGTGTCTATACATTAGCACTGAACAATCCAAAAAGGAAATTAAGAAAACAATTCCATTTGCAGTGGCATGAAAATAAATGAAATACTTAGGAAGAAGCTTAGCCAAGGAGGCAAAAGAATTGAAAACTACAGAACACTGCTGAAAGAATTTTTTTTAAAGATTATTTATTTATTTATTTGACAGAGATAGAGACAGCCAGCGAGAGGGGGAACACACACAGGCAGAGGGAGTGGGAGAGGAAGAAGCAGGCTCATAGCGGAGGAGCCTGATGTGGGGCTCAATCCCATAACGCTGGGATCACCGCCCTGAGCCGAAGGCAGATGCTTAACTGCTGTGCCACCCAGGCGCCCCTTCTGAAAGAATTTTTAATAGACATGAATGAATTGAAAGACATCATATATTTATGAGTTAGAAAACTTAGCATTAAGATGTCAGTACTACCCCCAAATAATCTACAGATTTAATGCAATCTCTGTCAAAATCCTGATAAGCATTTTTTTGCAGAAATAGAAAAATGCATCCTAAAATTCCTGGGGAATCTCAAGGGACCCTGGGACCCTGAATAGCACCCCCCCACACACACACACAAAAAACAAACTTGAAAAATAAGAACAAAGTTGGAGATCTTACACTGTCTTATTTGAAAACTTATTACAAAGCTACAGTAATCAAGACAGGGTAGTATTGGCTCCATGATAGGCATATTGCCCACTGGAGTAGAAGAGAGAGCCCAGAAATCAACCCTTGCATATATGGTCAAATGATTTTGAAAAAAGACACCAATACTATACAATGGGGAAAGGACAGTCTTTCANAAAAAGACACCAATACTATACAATGGGGAAAGGACAAATGGTGTTGGGAATACTGAATATCCACATGGAAAAGAATGAAGTTGGACCCATACTTTATACCATATACAAAAATTAACTCAGAACGGACCAAAGAGCTAAATGTAAGACTTAAAACTATAAAAATCTTAGAAGGAAACATATGGCAAAAGCTTCACAACATTGGATTTGGCAATGATTTCTTGGATGTGACACCAACAGCACAGGCAACAAAAGTAAAAATGGGTACATTGGTTTTCGACAAGATTGAAAACTTCTGTGCATCTAAGGGCACAATCAGTTGAGTGAAAAGGCAGCCTACAGAATGGAATAAAATATTTGCAAATCATATATCTGTTGAAGGGTTATTATCCAGAATATATAAAGAACTTCTACAAATCAGAAACAAAATGAAACAACTCAATTGAAAAATGAGCAAAGGACTTGAATAGATATTTCTCCAAAGAAGATACAGAAATAGCAAACAAGCATATGAAAGATGCTCCATATTACTAATCGTTAGGGAAATGCAAATCAGAGCCACAATGAGATAACACCTTGCACCCATTATGATGGCTACTATTAAAATAAAGCAACAACAATAACAGAATATAAATATGTGGGGATGTGGAGAAATTGGTAAGCCCTGTGCACTGTTGTTGGGAATGTAAAATGGTGTTGCTGCTGTGGAAAATGGTATGGTCATTCCTCACAGAAATTAAAATAGAATTATCATATTTCCATCAGTCCCACTGCTGGGTGTATATTCAAAAGAATTGAAAGCAGGCTCTCAGACGGATATTTGTACACTCATGTTTATAGCAACATTATTCACAGTAGCCAGAGGAAGCAACCTAAATGTCCAGCGGCGAATGAATGGCTAAACAAAATGTGGTGGGTCCATACGATGGAATATTATTCAGCCTTTAAAAGGAAGGAAATTTTGATACATGCTATAAAATGGATGAACCTTGAGGATGTTATGCTGAGTGAAATAAGCCAGTCATAAAAAGATAGATACTGTATCATTTCACTTACATGGGGGTATCTAAAAGAGTCAAACTCATAGAAATAGAAAGTCATATAGTGGCCGCCAGGGACTGGGGTGGGGGTGGAGAGAACAGTCATTGAATGGGGACAGAGTTTCTGTTTTGCAAGATGGAAAAGTTCTGGAAATTTGATATACAACAATGTGAATAAACTTAACACGAACTTCATACTTAAAAATGGTTAAGATGATACACTCTATGTTATGCACATTTTACCACAGTTTTTAAAAATCGCCTGTACAAGAAACAACAATTGTTGGAGAGGATGTGGAGAAAGGGGATCCCTCCTACATTGTTGGTGGGAATGCAAGTTGGTACAGCCACTCTGGAAAACAGTGTGGAGGTCCCTTAAAAAGTTAAAAATTGAACTACCCTATGACCCAGCCATTGCACTACTGGGTGTTTACCCCAAAGATACAGACGTAGTAAAGAGAAGGGCCATATGCACCCCAATGTTCATAGCTGCATTGTCCACAATAGCCAAATCATGGAAGGAGCCGAGATGCCCTTCAACAGATGACTGGATTAAGAAGCTGTGGTCCATNACAGACATAGTAAAGAGAAGGGCCATATGCACCCCAATGTTCATAGCTGCATTGTCCACAATAGCCAAATTGTGGAAAGAGCCGAGATGCCCTTCAACAGATGACTGGATTAAGAAGCTGTGGTCCATATATACAATGGAATATTACTCAGCTATCAGAAAGAACGAATTCTCAACATTTGCTGCAACATGGACGGCACTGGAGGAGATAATGCTAAGTGAAATAAGTCAAGCAGAGAAAGACAATTATCATATGATTTCTCTCATCTATGGAACATAAGAACTAGGA